>NC_134490.1:103696622-103705520 GCF_040206685.1 Ascaphus truei
AATGCTTATCTGTATGTTGTACGTCATGTTTCTAGTTCGCCAATAGATGGAAATAGGAATATAAATTCTTGTAAAGACCCCTTGTCTGGGTGATATCATTGTGTTTATATAAAATGTCGGTTACCTCCCTGTAGATAATAATATATTGTATTTTGTTGAACCTTGTAATCTCCCAGTTGCTATTTATATTGTATCTATATAGATCCTTGCAATCTTCAATTAGACATCATGGTGTATTTATATGAAAAGTTGAAATATCCCATTAGATATAACATTGAAAGAGGGTGGTTGAGGGGGTGGGTGGTGGGGAGGTTGAGGGGGTGGGGGAGGTTGAGAGGGTGGGGAGGAGAGGGTGGGGGTTGAGGGGGTGGGGAGGAGAGGGGGTGGGGAGGAGAGGGTGGGGGGGTTGAGGGGGTGGGGAGGAGAGGGTGGGGGAGGTTGAGGGGGTGGGGGTGGGGAGGAGAGGGTGGGGGAGGTTGAGGGGGTGGGGGTGGGGAGGAGAGGGTGGGGGTGGGGAGGAGAGGGTGGGGGAGGTTGAGGTGGTGGGGTAGGGGGGGGGTGGAGTTGAAGGTGTGGGGTTGAGGGGGTGGGGAGGTTGAGGGGTTTGGTTGTAGGAGAGGGTGGGGGAGGTTGAGGGGGTGGGGGAGGTTGAGGTGGTGGGGTAGGGGGGGTTGAGGGGGTGGGGAGGTTGAGGTGGTGGGGTAGGGGGGGGTGGGGAGGTTGAGGGGGTAGGGTAGGGGGAGGTTGAGGGGGTAGGGTAGGGGGAGGTTGAGGGGGTAGGGTAGGGGGAGGTTGAGGGGGTAGGGGAGGGGGGGGTTGAGGGGGTAGGGGGGGTTGAGGGGGGAGGGGGGGGTTGAGGGGGTAGGGGGGGTTGAGGGGGTAGGGGGGGTTGAGGGGGTAGGGGAGGGGGAGGTTGAGGGGGTAGGGTAGGGGGGGTTGAGGGGGTAGGGGAGGGGGAGGTTGAGGGGGTAGGGGAGGGGGAGGTTGAGGGGGTAGGGGAGGGGGAGGTTGAGGGGGTAGGGGAGGGGGAGGTTGAGGGGGTAGGGGAGGGGGAGGTTGAGGGGGTAGGGTAGGGGGAGGTTGAGGGGGTAGGGTAGGGGGAGGTTGAGGGGGTAGGGTAGGGGGGGTTGAGGGGGAGGGGGGGAGGTTGAGGGGGTAGGGGAGGGGGAGGTTGAGGGGGTAGGGTAGGGGGAGGTTGAGGGGGTAGGGGAGGTTGAGGGGGTAGGGTAGGGGGGGTTGAGGGGGTAGGGGAGGGGGTGGAGTTGAGGGTGTTGGGTGGGGAGGTTGTAGGGGAGGACGAGGGGGTGGGGAGGTTGAGGGGGTAGGGGAGGTTGAGGGGGTGGGGTGGGGGTGGGGAGGAGAGGGTGGGGGAGGTTGAGGGGGTGGGGTGGGGGCGGGGAGGAGAGGGTGGGGGAGGTTGAGAGAGTAGGGAGGGGGTGGGGGTGAGGGGGAGGAGAGGGTGGGGGTGGGGGTGGGGAGGAGAGGGTGGGGGTGGGGAGGAGAGGGTGGGGGTGGGGAGGGTAGGGGAGGTTGAGGGATTGGGTGGAGAGGGTGGGGGAGGTTGAGAGGGTGGGGTGGGGGTGGGGAGGAGGGGGTGGGGAGGGGAGGTTGAGAGGGTGGGGTGGGGGCGGGGAGGAGAGGGTGGGGGAGGTTGAGAGGGTAGGGAGGGGGTGGGAGTGAGGGGGCGGGGAGGAGAGGGTGGGGGAGGTTGAGAGGGTAGGGAGGGGGTGGGAGTGAGGGGGTGGGGAGGAGAGGGTTGAGGTGGTGGGGAGGAGAGGGTGGGGAGGAGAGGGTAGGGAGGGGGTGGGAGTGAGGGGGTGGGGAGGAGAGGGTTGAGGGGGTGGGGAGGTGGTGGGGAGGAGAGGGTGGGGAGGAGAGGGTGGGGAGGTGGTGGGGAGGAGAGGGTTGAGGGGGTGGGGAGGTGGTGGGGAGGAGAGGGTGGGGAGGTGGTGGGGAGGAGAGGGTAGGGGAGGTTGAGGGGGTGGGGTTGGGGAGGATGGGGTGGGGAGGAGGGGGTGGGGTTGGGGAGGGTAGGGGAGGTTGAGAGGTTGGGGGGGGTGGGGTGGGGAGGAGAGGGTGGGGGGGGTGGGGTGGGGAGGAGGGGGTGGGGGAGGAGAGGGTGGGGAGGTGGGGGTGGGGGGGAGGGGGTGAGGGTGGGGAGGAGAGGGAGGGGGTGAGGGTGGGGAGGAGAGGGAGGGGGTGAGGGTGGGGAGGAGAGGGTGGGGAGGTGGGGGTGGGGAGGAGAGGGTGGGGAGGTGGGGGTGGGGAGGAGAGGGAGGGGGTGAGGGTGGGGAGGAGAGGGTGGGGGAGGTTGAGGTGGTGGGGTGGGGGTGGGGAGGGTGTGGGGAGGAGAGGGTGGGGGAGGTTGAGGTGGTGGTGTGGGGAGGAGAGGGTGGGGGAGGTTGAGGTGGTGGGGTAGGGGGGTTGAGGGGGTGGGGGAGGTTGAGGTGGGGGGGTTGAGGGGGTGGGGGAGGTTGAGGTGGTGAGGTTGAGATGGTGGGGTAGGGGGGGTTGAGGGGGTAGGGGAGGGGGTGCAGTTGAAGGTGTGGGGTTGAGGGGGTGGGGAGGTTGAGGGGTTTGGTTGTAGGGGAGGATGAGGGGGTGGGTGAGGGGGAGGATGAGGGGGAGGTTGAGGGGGTGGGGGAGGTGAGGGGGAGATTGAGGGGGTGGGGTAGGGGAGGTTGAGGTGGTGGGGTGGGGGTGGGGAGGGTGTGGGGAGGAGAGGGTGGGGGAGGTTGAGGTGGTGGGGTGGGGGTGGGGAGGGTGTGGGGAGGAGAGGGTGGGGGAGGTTGAGGTGGTGGGGAGGGGGTGAGGGTGGGGAGGAGAGGGTGTGGGGAGGTGAGGGTGGGGAGGAGAGGGTGGGGAGGTGGGGGTGGGGAGGAGAGGGTGGGGAGGTGGGGGTGGGGAGGAGAGGGAGGGGGTGAGGGTGGGGAGGAGAGGGTGGGGGAGGTTGAGGTGGTGGGGTGGGGGTGGGGAGGGTGTGGGGAGGAGAGGGTGGGGGAGGTTGAGGTGGTGGTGTGGGGAGGAGAGGGTGGGGGAGGTTGAGGTGGTGGGGTAGGGGGGGTTGAGGGGGTGGGGGAGGTTGAGGTGGGGGGGTTGAGGGGGTGGGGGAGGTTGAGGTGGTGAGGTTGAGATGGTGGGGTAGGGGGGGTTGAGGGGGTAGGGGAGGGGGTGCAGTTGAAGGTGTGGGGTTGAGGGGGTGGGGAGGTTGAGGGGTTTGGTTGTAGGGGAGGATGAGGGGGTGGGTGAGGGGGAGGATGAGGGGGAGGTTGAGGGGGTGGTTGTAGAGGAGGTTGAGGGGGTGGGGGAGGTGAGGGGGAGATTGAGGGGGTGGGGTAGGGGAGGTTGAGGTGGTGGGGTGGGGGTGGGGAGGGTGTGGGGAGGAGAGGGTGGGGGAGGTTGAGGTGGTGGGGTGGGGGTGGGGAGGGTGTGGGGAGGAGAGGGTGGGGGAGGTTGAGGTGGTGGGGTGGGGGTGGGGAGGGTGTGGGGAGGAGAGGGTGGGGGAGGTTGAGGTGGTGGGGGTAGGGGGGGTTGAGGGGGTGGGGGAGGTTGAGGTGGGGGGGTTGAGGGGGTGGGGGAGGTTGAGGTGGTGAGGTTGAGGTGGTGGGGTAGGGGGGGTTGAGGGGGTAGGGGAGGGGGTGCAGTTGAAGGTGTGGGGTTGAGGGGGTGGGGAGGTTGAGGGGTTTGGTTGTAGGGGAGGATGAGGGGGTGGGTGAGGGGGAGGATGAGGGGGTGGTTGAGGGGGTGGTTGTAGAGGAGGTTGAGGGGGTGGGGGAGGTGAGGGGGAGATTGAGGGGGTGGGGTAGGGGAGGTTGAGGGGTTGGTTGTAGGGGAGGATGAGGGGTGGGGAGGTTGAGGGGATGGGGAGGTTGGGGGTGAGGGGGTTGAGGGGTTGGTTGTAGGGGAGGTTGAGGGGGTGGGGGAGGTTGAGGGAGTTGGGTAGGGGAGGTTGAGGGGTTTGTTGTAGGGGAGGATGAGGGGGTGGGGAGGTTGAGGGGGTGGGGGAGGTTGAGGGAGTGGGGTAGGGGAGGTTGAGGGGTTTGTTGTAGGGGAGGATGAGGGGGTGGGGAGGTTGAGGGGGTTGAGGGGGAGGGGTGGGGGGGTTGAGGGGGTGGGGAGGTTGAGGGGTTGGTTGTAGGGGAGGGGGAGGTTGAGGGGGTGGGGTAGGTTGAGGGGATGGGGAGGTTGAGGGGGTGGGGTAGGTTGAGGGGAGGGTGAGGGGGAGGTTGAGGGGGTGGGGTAGGTTGAGGGGATGGGGAGGGTGAGGGGTTGGTTGTAGGGGAGGTTGAGGGGGTGGGGTAGGTTGAGGGGATGTTGAGGGGTTGGTTGTAGGGGTGGGGGTGGGGAGGAGAGGGTGGGGGTGGGGAGGAGAGTGTGGGATGTTGTAGGCTGGGGAGGAGAGGGTGGGGGAGGTTGAGGGGGTGTGGAGAGGGTGGGGGAGGTTGAGGTGGTGGGGTGGGGGTGGGGAGGAGAGGGTGGGGGAGGTTGAGGTGGTGGGGAGGTTGAGATGGTGGGCTAGGGGGGTTGAGGGGGTGGGGGAGGTTGAGATGGTGGGGTAGGGGGGGTTGAGGGGGTGGGGGAGGTTGAGATGGTGGGGTAGGGGGGGTTTAGGGGGTGGGGAGGAGAGGGTGGGGGGGGTTGAGGGGGTGGGGAGGAGAGGGTGGGGGGGTTGAGGGGGTGGGGAGGAGAGGGTGGGGGAGGTTGAGGGGGTGGGGGTGGGGAGGAGAGGGTGGGGGAGGTTGAGGTGGTGGGGTAGGGGGGGTAGGGGAGGGGGTGGAGTTGAAGGTGTGGAGTTGAGGGGTTTCGTTGTAGGAGAGGGTGGGGGAGGTTGAGGGGGTGGGGGAGGTTGAGGTGGTGGGGTAGGGGGGGTTGAGGGGGTGGGGAGGTTGAGGGGGTAGGGTAGGGGGAGGGTGGGAGGTTGAGGGGGTAGGGTAGGGGGAGGGTGGGAGGTTGAGGGGGTAGGGGGAGGGTGGGGGGTTGAGGGGGTGGGGGGTTGAGGGGGTGGGGAGGAGAGGGTGGGGGAGGTTGAGGTGGTGGGGGTGGGGAGGAGAGGGTGGGGGAGGTTGAGGGGGTGGGGGTGGGGAGGAGAGGGTGGGGGGGGGGTTGAGGGGGTGGGGAGGAGAGGGTGGGGGAGGTTGAGGTGGTGGGGTAGGGGGGGGTGGAGTTGAAGGTGTGGGGTTGAGGGGGTGGGGAGGTTGAGGGGTTTGGTTGTAGGAGAGGGTGGGGGAGGTTGAGGGGGTGGGGGAGGTTGAGGTGGTGGGGTAGGGGGGGTTGAGGGGGTGGGGAGGTTGAGGTGGTGGGGTAGGGGGGGTTGAGGGGGTGGGGAGGTTGAGGGGGTAGGGTAGGGGGAGGTTGAGGGGGTAGGGTAGGGGGAGGTTGAGGGGGTAGGGTAGGGGGGGTTGAGGGGGTAGGGTAGGGGGGTTGAGGGGGTAGGGTAGGGGGGGTTGAGGGGGTAGGGTAGGGGGGGTTGAGGGGGTAGGGGAGGGGGGGGGGGTTGAGGGGGTAGGGGAGGGGGAGGTTGAGGGGGTAGGGGAGGGGGAGGTTGAGGGGGTAGGGTAGGGGGAGGTTGAGTGGGTAGGGTAGGGGGAGGTTGAGGGGGTAGGGTAGGGGGAGGTTGAGGGGGTAGGGTAGGGGGGGTTGAGGGGGGAGGGGGGGAGGTTGAGGGGGTAGGGTAGGGGGAGGTTGAGGGGGTAGGGTAGGGGGAGGTTGAGGGGGTAGGGGAGGTTCAGGGGGTAGGGTAGGGGGGGTTGAGGGGGTAGGGGAGGGGGTGGAGTTGAGGGTGTTGGGTGGGGAGGTTGTAGGGGAGGACGAGGGGGTGGGGAGGTTGAGGGGGTAGAGGAGGTTGAGGGGGTGGGGTGGGGGTGGGGAGGAGAGGGTGGGGGAGGTTGAGGGGGTGGGGTGGGGGCGGGGAGGAGAGGGTGGGGGAGGTTGAGAGAGTAGGGAGGGGGTGGGGGGGAGGAGAGGGAGGGGGTGGGGGGGAGGAGAGGGTGGGGGTGGGGAGGAGAGGGTGGGGGTGGGGAGGGTAGGGGAGGTTGAGGGATTGGGTGGAGAGGGTGGGGGAGGTTGAGAGGGTGGGGTGGGGGTGGGGAGGAGGGGGTGGGGAGGGGAGGTTGAGAGGGTGGGGTGGGGGTGGGGAGGAGGGGGTGGGGAGGGGAGGTTGAGAGGGTGGGGTGGGGGCGGGGAGGAGAGGGTGGGGGAGGTTGAGAGGGTAGGGAGGGGGTGGGAGTGAGGGGGTGGGGAGGAGAGGGTTGAGGGGGTGGGGAGGGGTGGGGGGGGGGGAGGAGAGGGTTGAGGGGGTGGGGAGGTGGTGGGGAGGAGAGGGTGGGGAGGAGAGGGTGGGGAGGTGGTGGGGAGGAGAGGGTTGAGGGGGTGGGGAGGTGGTGGGGAGGAGAGGGTGGGGAGGTGGTGGGGAGGTGGTGGGGAGGAGAGGGTTGAGGGGGTGGGGAGGTGGTGGGGAGGAGAGGGTGGGGAGGTGGTGGGGAGGAGAGGGTAGGGGAGGTTGAGAGGGTGGGGGAGGTTGAGGGGGTGGGGTTGGGGAGGATGGGGTGGGGAGGAGGGGGTGGGGTTGGGGAGGGTAGGGGAGGTTGAGAGGTTGGGGGGGGTGGGGTGGGGAGGAGAGGGTGGGGGGGGTGGGGTGGGGAGGAGGGGGTGAGGGTGGGGAGGAGAGGGTGGGGAGGTGGGTGTGGGGAGGAGAGGGAGGGGGTGAGGGTGGGGAGGAGAGGGTGGGGGAGGTTGAGGTGGTGGGGTGGGGGTGGGAGGGTGTGGGGAGGAGAGGGTGGGGGAGGTTGAGGTGGTGTGGGGAGGAGAGGGTGGGGGAGGTTGAGGTGGTGGGGTAGGGGGGGTTGAGGGGGTGGGGGAGGTTGAGGTGGGGGGGTTGAGGGGGTGGGGGAGGTTGAGGTGGTGAAGTTGAGGTGGTGGGGTAGGGGGGGTTGAGGGGGTAGGGGAGGGGGTGCAGTTGAAGGTGTGGGGTTGAGGGGGTGGGGAGGTTGAGGGGTTTGGTTGTAGGGGAGGATGAGGGGGTGGGTGAGGGGGAGGATGAGGGGGAGGTTGAGGGGGTGGTTGTAGAGGAGGTTGAGGGGGTGGGGGAGGTGAGGGGGAGATTGAGGGGGTGGGGTAGGGGAGGTTGAGGTGGTGGGGTGGGGGTGGGGAGGGTGTGGGGAGGAGAGGGTGAGGGAGGTTGAGGTGGTGGGGGTGGGGGTGGGGAGGGTGTGGGGAGGAGAGGGTGGGGGAGGTTGAGGTGGTGGGGTGGGGGTGGGGAGGGTGTGGGAGGAGAGGGTGGGGGAGGTTGAGGTGGTGGGGTAGGGGGGTTGAGGGGGTGGGGGAGGTTGAGGTGGGGGGGTTGAGGGGTGGGGGTGGGGAGGGTGAGGTTGAGGTGGTGGGGTAGGGGGGGTTGAGGGGGTAGGGGAGGGGGTGCAGTTGAAGGTGTGGGGTTGAGGGGGTGGGGAGGTTGAGGGGTTTGGTTGTAGGGGAGGATGAGGGGGTGGGTGAGGGGGAGGATGAGGGGGTGGTTGTAGAGGAGGTTGAGGGGGTGGGGGAGGTGAGGGGGAGATTGAGGGGGTGGGGTAGGGGAGGTTGAGGGGTTGGTTGTAGGGGAGGATGAGGGGTGGGGAGGTTGAGGGGATGGGGAGGTTGGGGGTGAGGGGGTTGAGGGGTTGGTTGTAGGGGAGGTTGAGGGGGTGGGGGAGGTTGAGGGAGTTGGGTAGGGGAGGTTGAGGGGTTTGTTGTAGGGGAGGATGAGGGGGTGGGGAGGTTGAGGGGGTGGGGGAGGTTGAGGGAGTGGGGTAGGGGAGGTTGAGGGGTTTGTTGTAGGGGAGGATGAGGGGGTGGGGAGGTTGAGGGGGTTGAGGGGGAGGGGTGGGGGGGTTGAGGGGGTGGGGAGGTTGAGGGGTTGGTTGTAGGGGAGGGGGAGGTTGAGGGGGTGGGGTAGGTTGAGGGGATGGGGAGGTTGAGGGGGTGGGGTAGGTTGAGGGGATGGGGAGGGTGAGGGGTTGGTTGTAGGGAGGTTGAGGGGGTGGGGTAGGTTGAGGGGATGTTGAGGGTTGGTTGTAGGGGTGGGGAGGAGAGGGTGGGGGTGGGGAGGAGAGTGTGGGATGTTGTAGGCTGGGGAGGAGAGGGTGGGGGAGGTTGAGGGGGTGTGGAGGGGGTGAGGGTGGGGAGGAGAGGGTGGGGGAGGTTGAGGTGGTGGGGTGGGGGTGGGGAGGAGAGGGTGGGGGAGGTTGAGGTGGTGGGGAGGTTGAGATGGTGGGCTAGGGGGGGTTGAGGGGGTGGGGAGGTTGAGATGGTGGGGTAGGGGGGGTTGAGGGGGCGGGGGAGGTTGAGATGGTGGGGTAGGGGGGTTGAGGGGGTGGGGGAGGTTGAGATGGTGGGGTAGGGGGGGTTGAGGGGGTGGGGAGGAGAGGGTGGGGGGGTTGAGGGGGTGGGGAGGAGAGGGTGGGGGGGTTGAGGGGGTGGGGAGGAGAGGGTGGGGGAGGTTGAGGGGGTGGGGGTGGGAGGAGAGGGTGGGGGAGGTTGAGGTGGTGGGGTAGGGGGGTAGGGGAGGGGGTGGAGTTGAAGGTGTGGGGTTGAGGGGTTTCGTTGTAGGAGAGGGTGGGGGAGGTTGAGGGGGTGGGGGAGGTTGAGGTGGTGGGGTAGGGGGGGTTGAGGGGGTGGGGAGGTTGAGGGGGTAGGGTAGGGGGGTGGGCAGGGGGTGGGGGTGGGGAGGAGAGGGTAGGGGGAGTTTGAGGGGTAGGGTAGGGGGAGGTTGAGGGGGTAGGGTAGGGGAGGGGGTGGAGTTGAGGGGGTGGGGAGGAGAGGGTGGGGGAGGTTGGTGGGGTGGGGGTGGGGAGGGGAGGGTGGGGGAGGTTGAGAGGGTGGGGGAGGTTGGTGGGGTCGGGGTGGGGAGGAGAGGGTGGGGGAGGT
>NC_134490.1:104348220-104452097 GCF_040206685.1 Ascaphus truei
CATCTAAAAAGATGTCCAACCTTTTTTTGAACAAATCTATTGTATCTGCCATCACAGTCTCCATGGGTAATGAATGCCACATTTTAACTGCCCTTACTGTAAAGAACCCTTTCCTTTGATGCTGGTGAAATTTCCTTTCCTCCAACCTTAAGGGATGGCCCCGAGTCCTTTGTACTGCCCGTGGGATGAATAATTCTTTTGAAAGCTCCTTGTATTGTCCCTGAATATATTTGTATATAGTTATCATATCCCCTCTTCGACACCTCTTTTCTAATGTAAATAAATCTAATTTAGCTAGCCTCTCCTCATAAGTTAGAATGTCCATTCCCTTTATTAATTTGGTGGCTCTTCTCTGCACTCTCTCTAGTTCCATAATGTCTTTTCTTAGGATTGGTGCCCAAAATTGTACTCCATATTCAAGGTGTGGTCTTACTAATGCTTTGTAAAGGGGCATAATTATGTTTACTTCCCTTCCATCCATTGCCCGTTTGATGCGAGATAAGATCTTGTTTGCCTTTGCAGCTACTGCATGACATTGGGCACTATTGCTAAGCCTGCTGTCTACAAGCACTCCTAAATCCTTCTCCAACAAGGATTCCCCCAATATATCTCCATTTAATTTATAAGTCGCCTTTTTATTCTTGCATCCCAAATACATAACCTTACATTTATCTTTATTAAACCTCATTTGCCATTTACCTGCCCACGTTTCCAGTCTCTCCAAGTCCTTCTGAAGAGAAATTACATCCTGCTCTGATTCTATTACCTTACACAATTTAGTATCATCAGCAAAGATGGAGACTTTGCTCTCGATCCCAACCTCAAGGTCATTAATAAACAAGTTAAAAAGCAGGGGTCCCAGTACCGATCCTTGAGGTACTCCACTCACGACTTTAGCCCAACCTGAAAAAGTTCCATTTATGACAACCCTCTGTTGTCTGTCCTTTAACTAGTTTTCAATCCAGGTGCATATATTATTACAGAGTCCAATTTTCTTTATTTTGTACACCAACCTCTTGTGTGAAACCGTATCAAAAGCCTTTGCAAAATCTAAGTAGACCACATCAACTGCGTTACCCTGGTCTAAATTCCAACTTACCTCCTCAATGAAACAAATAAGGTTAGTTTGGCATGATCTATCCTTCATAAATCCATGCTGACTATTACTAATAATTTTGTTTTCCATTAGGTATTCCTGAATATTATCCCGTATTAAACCTTCAAGTAGTTTCCCTACTATTGAAGTCAGGCTTACAGGTCTGTAATTCCCCGGGTGTGATCTACAGTAGCTCCCTTTTTAAATATAGGCACCACATCTGCTTTACGCCAATCTTGTGGTACTGAGCCTGTGGAAATGGAGTCCTTGAATATTAAATATAATGGTTTTGCTATTACTGAGCTTAACTCCTTGAGAACTCTTTGATGTACTGCACCGACACACTTTATTCGAGCAAATACCCAGTATGTACCTGGCAGATACCTGGAATGCGCCGCTCCTCACCTCTGACAAGCCTCGTTGCGTTTGCCTTCCCAGCCTGGGTTCATGCCTGGCTGACGGGCGGCTGATCTGTTAAATGATAATGATTAGGATTTAATAGGCTGCAATGCTTCGCGTGTCTACCAGATGGCATAAATTCATGAATTGTAATGCAGTATATATATATATACTGTGCAGTATTGCAGCCAGTGGGAATAAAATGCTTCAATCCCTGCTTGGAAAATAACCCAATGCACTCGGGCAGAAAACAGTCACAAACCTCAATACACCCGGGTATACCCGAATTCGTGGGACTAGCCGAGCTCGAATAAAGTGTGTCGCCAGTGTATGCCATCGGGGCCAGGTGCCTTATTTACTTTAATTTTTTCAAGTCGCTTATGAACTTCTTCCTTAGTTTACCAATTGGTCATTAATATGGAGGTTGTGGCTTCCTCCTGTGGCGCTACTATTGAACTTGATTCTTCCCTGGTAAACACAGAGGCAAAGAATTTGTTTAATACCTCTGCTTTTTCCTTATCCTCAATAATCTGCCTACCCATCTCACACTGAAAGGGTCCTATATTTTCTTTTCTCGTTTTTTTGTTATTAAGGCACTTAAAGAACTTTTTATTGTTGACCTTACTTTCTATTGCAATCCTTTTTTCATTATCCATTTTTGCTAATTTAATTGCCCTTTTGCAATTTTTGTTACATTCCTTATAATTCTGATACGATGTCTCTGTCCCTTCTGACTTAAAGAATCTAAATGCCTTCCTCTTCTTGTCCATTTCCTCCCCTACCTGTTTATTTAGCCACATTGATTTTGACTTATTTCTTTTATACTTATTACCCAAGGGTATACACTGATAAGTGTGCTTTTCTAACAATGTTTTAAAGACTGCCCATTTATCGTCTACATTTTCCCTGCAAAAACATCATCCCATTGTACTACTACCAGATTAGACCTCAGTTTATTAAAATCTGCCTTTCTAAAGTTTAAAGTCTTTGTTGAACCCAAGTAATCTGTTTTTTGATCATTTATTTCAAATGAGACCATGTTATGATCACTGTTACCCAAATGTTCCAGGACTTGAATATTTGTTATTACTTCTACATTGTTTGATATGACCAAATCCAGAACTGCCCCTCTCCTGGTTGGTTCCTCAATAATTTGGGTCATATAATTATCTTTAAGCACCCCCAAAAACCTGTTTCCTTTTGTTGTAATGCTAATCTCATTGCCCCAGTCTATGTCTGGATAATTAAAATCCCCCATTATGCAAACATGACCCAGTTTTGGTGCCTTCTCCATTTGCAAAAGTATTTTAGCTTCCTAAATCTCACAGATATTTGGTGGTTTATAGCATATTCCCACAAACATTTTCTTTTTACTTTTACCTCCACTACTAATTTATATCCACAAGGTCTCTACATTTTCATCATTCCCTTCATAGACATCATCCCTTATAATAGGTTTTAGATCTGGTTTAACATATAGACATACTCCACCTCCCCTTCTATTTGTTCGATCCTTCCGAAAAAGAGAATACCCCTCTAAATTAACTGTCCAGTCATGAGTTTCATCCCACCATGTTTCAGTAATGCCTATGATATCATACTGCTCCCTTGTAGCTATTAATTCAAGCTCCCCCATTTTATCTGTCAGGCTTCTTGCATTAGCAAGCATGCATTTCAGGTTTTTTTTAGCCTGTACTATTATCTTATCTGCTCCTTCCTTTCTGCGCCCACTTTGTTTAGTCTTTAGAAGTTTTCTAGTATTATCTGTATTTACTATGGGTGTCTCACTGCTTGTCAAACTTGCACTTGCCCCCATTCTACCTCCATACCACCTTGTATCCTCATCTATTCCATTTAGTTCATTATCTGTTTCATTCCCCTCCCCCACCATCCTAGTTTAAAATCTCCTCCAACCTTTTTAGCATTCTCCCCCCTAGCACAGAAGATCCCTCTTCATTGAGGTGCAATCCGTCCCTAGAATATAGATGGCACCTCTCAGAAAAGGAGTCCCAGTGCTCTAAAAACCCAAACCCCTACTTCCTACACCACTTTCTTAGCCATGCATTAACCTCCCTGATCTCTGACTGTCTCCTTGAATGAAAACACAACATTGTTCTTTAATTAGAGCACATACCCCTCCTTTTGAAGTTAAAACATTGTCTAAAGCAATTCTGTTTTGTAAGGCCATAAACCTAATCTGAACCTGTTCTTGGTTTAATGATGAAATTAAAAACTGCAACATTAAGGCCACATCCTTCCTGTAAATTGCTATCTGACTGAACATACATTTTTACACAGGTTTCATTGGTTGGTGGATACACTTGACCCATAAATTGATTCTTGTTCCTAGTGTGTGATACACCCTTTAAAGAGGCTGGTATTAAACAATGGAAAAATACAGAAATTATACACATAATACTAAAAACCTTATTTTATGCAAGCAACCTTTCTTTGGGTATGCAGTTGCTAGATAAAGGAAATGGCATCTATCTCTATCATCATATATTTTCAGAATCATCACAACATTCTATTACTGAGAATTGAAGGGGGTGGATATCTGTGGAAGCGGAGGCATGACCATCACCCCTGCACACATTGCATACATCATTTACTCAGAATATCAGAACAGACGATGTCTGCGATGGTCAAAATGGATGACTTATGATCCTTTCCTTGTGGCTGACACATGCCCCTTGGTGACCCCCTCCTTTCGGTGGAGGTGCAACACACTTCTGGATCAGAGTTTTGCTGCACATGACACATACATAGAGAGTGATGAGTACTGCCAAAATACATACAAGAGCTTTCACAAGCCACGCTTCCAGGAAACCAATCCTCCCATCAAGGCTCAATTGTACATACACCTTACATTTCTAACTTAAACACACTAAAAAATAAAAATAATGAGTCTTTGAACAAATGAAATGTTCTGATAAACCCGGGCCTTAGCCTGGTGTCTTATTTCATGACCTATTACCCCTACCATTTGCTACCCATATGATTACGACATGCACCACTCTTGTGAAGCGCTATGCATATTAATGGAGGTAAAAATACATAAAAACATACAATACAATATATACTTCAAACAATGCTTGTGAGCTTTTACCCGCATATTTAAACACAAAATATTCCCAAACATATCTTAATCCTATAGAAATAAAATTGAAATGTGTTTTTACTGGTTACACACAATACAGAACACACACTACAAAAACTTTTCTCATACACAGCCAAACAACATCACAAAAATAACTAACAAATAAAAGAAAAACATTTCTCCCCTATTACCAAACAATTTCATCCTGCAACTACGTTAATAAAATTTCCCTTCTCTTTCTTTATTCTCATAAATAACCTGAATTTAAAATTACTCTGATGCTCCGGAGCATTTGGGTTAACTTTCGTATCTTGGCACATTCTTCGCGCTGGAGAAAAAGGTGGGAGCACGATCTGTGCTGCTGCGATTCTGATTTTCTTTCTTGCAGACATTTGAGCAGAAGGAAAAAAAGAATACTGTATCTCCTGGTTTTAAAACACTTATCCGTCTGGCCAAAACGAATAAACCTTTCAAACTTTCACCAGTGACAGAGCTAAATGTAGGCCCTCTTTTTTCCGCATTCTTTAATCCTTCTATACTTGATGTACACCTTTTAAAAATTTAGACTTCATTGTGAGCAAATAATATTCATGTTTTTGTACGTACTTGCAAGTTTTTGGATGGTGATTTGTGTACCCATGTGATACTTAGCATGGTTTATCTTTCACACAGGTAATCATTCAGGAAAAATTCATTAGGGTATCAAATCCATCTGGCCACTCTCCATTAAGGGCGCAACAATTTTACTTGCCGGCACCGAAACTTGAGTTTATATCAGGAAATGATTTATAACCACTTATTGCTTGTGGGGAAATGGAAGGAAAAGCTTATACGTCTACACCTGATTTCTGAAGCTTCAGTCAGCCGGGCCTGCCATGCCTAACTTTAGCCACAAAAACCTCATAAAATCCAAAGATTTATACTGCCACAGACACACAGGGATTACTGAAAGTTAGAAGGTTCCACTATGAGCCCTTGCGTTCGCATTCTTACGAATAAGAAAACCGGTGCGGCTGCCCATAGGTTCACGCTTCCTTCCATAGTAATTTATTGCAAACAAACTTTTTTCATTGGGGTGGCATGTTTTGCACTGGGACTTGCATGTGTTTTTTCATTGGCCAACAAAACATATTTATATTGTCTCATCTTGTTCTCTGTATCCATTCTTTATTATTTTTGTCTGCAGACACACAACCTCTAACGACAAATTTTGAGAATTTTGGTTTTCCATTATTCTCCTGTTACAGTAATCACATTTAATTGACCTGTACAATACTCCTGATACAATAATCAGCGCAAGCTGATTGCGTACAACTCTTTTGGCATGTTATTGTTCTGAATAGTGTAAATAAGGCATACAGAACACCTACAAGCTCAAATTGAACCCCCAAAATGTCTGCCGTGAAGTTTGGCTCAAGGGCTTACAACAATTTGGCCAAAATGTTAAACTAAAAGACCATTTTATTTATTAGTTATTTATACATGTATATTTAGGCACTGTACCGTATATAAGTTTTTCTGGATGTGCACTGAGCTTTGTCTGTGTTTTATGTTATGTCTCTGGTTTTAAATACATATTGCCATGCTCAGTAGCACTCCTCTGTGAAACTTATATGCTTATATATATGTTGTGGGTATTTTGGGGGCTCAATTTGAGCTTGTAGGTGTTCTGTATGTTTTATAATTCTTGTGCAGCTAGTCTTGGCTGTTTTGGAGGGTGGCAACCTCCTATCCAATTGAAGCTCACTCCCTCCCACATTTAAATGGTTAAAAGCTCACTCCATGGCATCTCCAACTATCAGGGGAACTTGCCTGCATGCAGTGTGATTGTGACAAATCTATTACAGAGTGCTTTTCCTGGTAATGTACAGGTTAATAAAAGCTTCAATCAGACTTAGAACTTTTGCAACTTATATTGACAGATTTATTATAAATCATTCTTCCTGGCAATGCACAGGTTATTAAGAATTTATATTAGTGTAGGGACCCTTGAAACGTGGTCTGCCGTGAAGTTTGGCTCAAGGGCTTACAACAATTTGGCCAAAATGTTAAACTAAAAGACCATTTTATTTATTAGTTATTTATACATGTATATTTAGGCACTGTACCGTATATAAGTTTTTCTGGATGTTCACTGAGCTTTGTCTGTGTTTTATGTTATGTCTCTGGTTTTAAATACATATTGCCATGTTCAGTAGCACTCCTCTGTGAAACTTATATGCTTATATATATGTTGTGGGTATTTTGGGGGTTCAATTTGAGCTTGTAGGTGTTCTGTATGTTTTATAATTCTTGTGCAGCTAGTCTTGGCTGTTTTGGAGGGTGGCAACCTCCTATCCAATTGAAGCTCACTCCCTCCCACATTTAAATGGTTAAAAGCTCACTCCATGGCATCTCCAACTATCAGGGGAACTTGCCTGCATGCAGTGTGATTGTGACAAATCTATTACAGAGTGCTTTTCCTGGTAATGTACAGGTTAATAAAAGCTTCAATCAGACTTAGAACTTTTGCAACTTATATTGACAGATTTATTATAAATCATTCTTCCTGGCTATGCACAGGTTATTTAGAATTTATATTAGTGTAGGGACCCTTGAAACGTGGTCTGCCGTGAAGTTTGGCTCAAGGGCTTACAACAATTTGGCCAAAATGTTAAACTAAAAGACCATTTTATTTATTAGTTATTTATACATGTATATTTAGGCACTGTACCGTATATAAGTTTTTCTGGATGTGCACTGAGCTTTGTCTGTGTTTTATGTTATGTCTCTGGTTTTAAATACATAGTGTAAATAAGGACCTGTCACGAGACTGTTCCCCAATCATATTTTTTCACCATAACTATACCCAAGAAAACACTTGAATTACTTCAGCGGGTCCAACCCAGTCCTGATAAACGTTATACCTTTATAACATGGATACAGATAAGACCTTCTAAACAGATATCCATAAATAAACTCACTTCGTATGTTAATGACAAGACAGAGCAAATGTACAATCAGGGACCCCTCCTGCTCAGACAACAAAAATATTTATCACAACCCAGGAACATCTGAAAACAATCCCTTAAGCATACAAACACTCACCTTCATCACCAAAACACCAAAACTTTTAACGGGACTCTCACCTTAGTCCCAATAAAACTTAACAACTATAACACTTTAAAATGGATACAGGAACAGACAAATAAACTTATTTGAAACTGCGAGATAAATCCGTCAACCCAGATTGAGACACCCTTCCAAACCTGGCTCTCTAAACACCACTCAAAACAACATTTTTAACTCAGGCTTTCCTCAAAAGGTGCCTTTTACCTTGATTCTTATGAGCGCTCAGATTTGAGTGACAGAGGAGTGTTTTTTTCAGGTGCTCAGCTTCCGGTATATTTGGGTTCCTATTCGGAGTGCCATCTGTGAAAAGTGTGAATAAAAGAGTCACAATCTGAGGATCATTTGCCGGATAACAAATAAGTTTATTTCAGTGTACGTGTACACGCAGAAGGCAGTTTCAAAATGAAACTCCCCCAACGACATGGTGGCATACAGGCCTTATTTATACACAAAATACTAAGCCCACGCCCCCTATGCGAGGTTGCTTGTGCGACACTACGTAAGCATATAAGATAAACAAAATATGAACATGAACACATTGAGTTAATTGCCTTACTATGAGATTCATATTAGAAATTAAATGACTCAGCTAATATTCCTTATAAGGGCCGATGACCTTTCCTCTACATACGGGACTTCATGGGCACCTCCCTCGGAATGCGAGACGTTCTGGTTATCTATATATTTTTTTCATAACATTCGTGCTTTTCTCCCCTCTTGAAGGTCTTGTGGCTTAGCTGAACAGCTTATTATCACTTAAAAATTGGAAGCAAAACAAAGTCTCTTTCAAACTTCCATTTCATACCCCGTTCATTCAGACAAACCAAAATGGATGACACCTAAGATGGATGCTGACTTAAAATGGCTGCTTAGATACCAGTGTTGTAATGTCAGACCCCCCCCCCCCCCTCCTTGCATTATATTCTCACGTTGTCACTGTTTTCTTACAGATATGGAACTACTAGAACCTGAATGAACCAAATAAAAATGAGACAATATTGCAAATGAAACCCATATTTACATCCAATCAAGAAGACCGGCAGAAAGGGACCATTTAGCATGCAAATGTGTGATCAAAATGTGACCTATATATAACAAAATAAAAAGAATAAAATGATTGAAATAACGTCTATTTCATGTGTTGGTCTTGAAATACAGTCAATATCAGCTTATGTTGAGTTTATCCTTCGGTGTACTCCCTAGGTGTACCTAAGGTAGTTTGATTGTGTACAAATGTAATCTCTCTACGTGGGCCACCCCTAGAGGTCAATACGGTCCTTCTAAGAATTTAACATATTTAAGCTTTCTAAATATAGGACCATCATAGGACATAGGTGAAGATTGCCGAAAACATATAGTTTCTGGGGCTAAATGAACGGAGAATAAATAAAACCCTCATTCAGTCCCAGAGGACTCAAGGTCTGTAACTTAAAGATCCACTTACACTCTTTTTGTAGGAGATGTTTGTTCCAATCTCCTTTGCGTGGCCCTTGGGGTAGCAGTTCTATCCCTGCAAAGCATAATACCTTATAGTCTCCTTGGTGCATACCATTAACGTGTCTGGCCACCGGTGTGTCATGGCCGTTCCGTATGGATCCTAAGTGTTCTAATATTCGGACCTTTAGTTGTCTAAAGGTTTTGCCTATGTACATCTTGTCACATGTGCATGAAATAAGGTAAATGGTTCCTCTGCTGGTACAGTTAATAAAATCTTGAATTTTGAATGTGTTAAGTTTTTTGGTATCTGTAAAGGTTTTGGTTGGGGCATAAAGGCACATGCTTTGCATCTACCACATGGGAAAGACCCCTGTGGTTTATTATTCAACTAAGTTCTTGTTGGGATAGGTTGATAATGACTTTGAACCACCCGATCCTTAATATTTTTCGATCTCCTACTAGTAAGTGTAGGAGATGAATGTAATACCTCGGCCAAATCCGCATCCTCCCTCAGGAGATGCCAGTGTTTTGTAAATATACGTTTTAAATCATTCCACTGTGTATTGTAAGTGCTGATGAAACGTATCACTTCCTTATTTTCACTCACTTATTTATTTTTAATTAGGAGTGTTTCTCTTTGTGTATGGAGTGCTCGCCGATAAGCCTTCCTTACCACTCCCTTACTGTAACCCCTCTCATAAAAACATTGGCTCATTTCCCCTGCTTTGATGACGAAATCTGTATCTGATGAACAATTTCGTCGTAATCGTAAGAATTGGCCTGTTGATATATTTTTAATGAGGTCGTCAGGGTGGTGGCTGTCAGCTTTAAGTAAGCTGTTTGTGGCCGTAGGTTTTCTAAAGATCGTCGTCTGGAGATATCCATTGATTCCTCTTTTGATCGTTATATCTAAGAAATCAATGCTATCCCTATCAACTTGGGTGGTTAGTTTTAAATTGCATGTGTTATCGTTTAATCTTTCCACAAAATCCCGCAAATGTTCTTGTGTCCCCCTCCACAGCAGTAGTATATCATCAATGTAGCGGACCCAGAATGTAATTTGGTCCGCATACCTCTCCAGGGCTTCTCCGAAGACCACGGCTTCCTCCCACCAGCCTAGTTATAAATTGGCATAGGTGGGAGTGCACGTATGTTGGGACTAATCAGTTCCCTACTATTGTCTATTTTACTGAAGGCTGTGTGCAAACTAGTGGGTTTCTTTTTGTGACCGCTTCTCTGGTCATTTTTTGTAAAAATACACGATGGACACGCCAGGAGGTACAGTTCGTATCACGAGGAGACAGCCGGTGGACTTCCGGGCAGTAGCTGATGACGTCACAAGCAGCGACTCTATGCGTTTCACTAAACAGTGTAGCTTCGTCGGGAGTTATGATAACACTATGCTCACCTCTCTTTAAATACCCCATACAACATAATCGGATTGGCCAAAAGTTAATCAGACTAGGTGAACACCCATAGTCCGCCAAAAGGGAGGGGAGGGGAAGAAAAAAGGGGAGAGGAAATAAGGGGGGCGTGGAACAACAGACTATATACTATATCACAGAATAATTCATATTATACTCAGACAGAGTCACCGCAGAGAGTTTACATGGAAAAAACGAGAGAAAATATATATTAGTTTCACAAAAACGGAATAATATATATTTCAGCATTCAAACCTGCTGGAATCATGGTTTTAGCCCTATGAATCCAGAAGGTTTCTCTTTTACCCAAGTCAAGGGACCTATATCCTCCCCTCCAATGTGGTAGAACGTGTTCTATCCCTCTAAATTTTAATACATTTGGATCCGAATTGTGATATGTTTCAAAATGTTTAGGAACACTATGAGTCTGTGTTTTACGTCTAATACTGCTCATGTGTTCCATGGTCCTTACCTTTAGGGGTCTAGTAGTTTTCCCAATATATTGCTTTTTGCATGGGCATTCTATCATGTATATTACATGATCCATTTTGCAATTTATAAAATTTGACATTTTAAAATTTTCCCTTGTGGAGTAAAAGGAAAAGGTAAATTTGTCTTGTGACCCTAAAACACAGACTTTACAACGTCCACATGTATAAAATCCTTTTGGACTTTTTAGCCAATTTACATTCTTTACTTCATTTTGAACCTTAAAAGTACTAGGAGCTATCAGATATTTTCGATTGCTAGCTTTTCTAAAGATAACTTGTGCTCGGTCAGGGATTTCATTGCCTAATATTGGGTCATTTTTAAGTACATGCCAATGTTTGGTTATTATTTTTGTAATTTTGCTGGCTTCACAATTATATTGAGTAATAAATGTGGTTTGGAAATCTTTTGATGTTATCATTTTGTGTTGGTTTTTTAGGGTATATTAGGTCCTGTCTATTTAGTTTGTCTGCTCTTTCAATTGCTTTTTCAATTACTCCTGGGTCGTAGGATTTCTCATTGAATTTCCTGATCAAGACTTCAGATTGTTTTTTTTATAAATATCTGTCTCAGTACAGTTTCTCCTGATACGTCTTAGTTGACTGAGGGGGATATTTGATACCCATTTAGGGTGATGGCAACTTTTTTTTTATATATATAATTGTTTCCATCCACTTTTTTGAAGAAATTCTTTGTCTTCAAATTCCCTTGGTCAATATAGATTTCAAGATCAAGAAATTCAACATTCTCTTTCTCGTATTTAGAAGAAAATCTAAGATTTCTATCGTTCTTATTTATATATATGAGGAAATCCTGTAGACTTTTTTCCTCTCCTTCCCATACAAAAAACAGATCGTCAATATACCTTTTGTAGAGGACCAGGTTTGCCCCAAAGCCATGCTTTGACCAAATAAAGTCATCCTCCCAGTTGCCCATAAAGAGGTTCACATAGCTTGGGGCAAACCTGGTCCCCATAGCAGTACCACATATTTGTAGGAAAAATTCCTTGTCAAACCAAAAATAATTATGACTAAGTATAAAAGTAATACTCTCTAAAATGAACTCAATTTATGTTTTATCCATATTAGGATCGGCAGATAGTACTCTTAATATTGCGTCTAGACCCTGATCATGTCTAATTGACGCATCGCTTGTAACGAGAATATAGTTATCTTTCCATATAATTTTGTCTAATATTGCTAATACATCTGTAGTGTCTTTTAAATGGGACTTGTTTCTAATTACATATTTCTGAAGTCATGGAACACATGAGCAGTATTAGACGTAAAATACAAACTCATAGTGTTCCTAAACATTTTGAAACATATCAAAATTCGGATCCAAATGTATTAAAATTTACAGGGATAGAACACGTTCTACCACATTGGAGGGGAGGAAATAGGTCCCTTGACTTGGGTAAAAGAGAAACCTTCTGGATTCATAGGGTTAAAACCATGATTCCAGCAGGTTTGAATGCTGAAATAGATATTATTCCGTTTTTGTGAAACATATCACTAATATATATTTTCTCTCGTTTTTTCCATGTAAACTATCTGCGGTGACTCTGTCTGAGTATAATATGAATTATTCTGTGATATATTATATAGCCTGTTGTTCCATGCCCCCCTTTTTTCCCCTCCCCTTTTCCCTTCCCCTCCCCTTCCTTTTGGCAGACTATGGGTGTTCACCTAGTCTGATTAACTTTTGGCCAATCCGATTATGTTGTATGGGGTATTTAAAGAGAGGTGAGCATAGTGTTATTATGACTCCCTACGAAGATACACTGTTTAGTGAAACGTGTTGAGTCGCTGCTTGTGACGTCATCAGCTACTGCCCAGAAGTCCACCGGCTGTCTCCCCGTGATACGAACTGTACCTCCTGGCGTGTCCATCGTGTACACTGCTCAGATCTCCACCATTGGATGCTGATATTCTGCGCTGTGAAGGTGCCAGGCCCAGGATACAGGGAATCCCCGTTCCGGTCGTGACATTTGCGTGTCAGCTGATCCTGGCGACTCCTGCGGTTCGGAACGTGAGGTCCAAGAAGGAGGAGACTGGAGCTGGTGATATCGCGTGTTTTTATGTGCCTATTTGATCTATGACACCGTAAGTGTTAATTTTATTGCGTGTATAAATAGATATTATTGTGTTACGCTATGGAAGCCTCTCTTTTTTCCTTATTACTTTGACTGGCGAAGTTGCTGTGTGTGCTGCTAACATCATCTCAGATATCCAGCTGTGGGGTTGTTCACTACAGAGTCAAGCATCTGGCACTGATCTCTGACATGCCTGATTTTATTTGATGCCACGTGCGTCTCCATTCACCCGATATATATATATATATATCACCTTGTTTGGCTCAAACGTTATTTGCACTATTTTGTGCCTTTATTCTTTTTGCATATTGATATCTGCGCTCAGGAAGAAGATAAGCGTAGATAGAGCACAGCTCAGACATCCTGTAGTAAGAATCCAGGAAAACAAACCAGGCCACTCCAAAATAGTAACAAAAAGAGGTTATTTAATGCTGGCTAGACATACAGGGAAAAGGGGGACTGAATGAATGCACCTACGCGTTTCGTACAGGGGTACTTTATCAAGGTAACAAGGAAATGAAATTACTGCCTATATATACCTACCTGAATTGCCTCTAATCCAATAGGGTGCGGCGTCACTAGCCAGTGCCTACTGAGAGTCGCAGTATTGTGACACACACTCTCATAGGTATGGCAAGTCAGGCAAAGCATAGGGGCTGCCACAAGATGTCCGTTGCGTCATAGGAATGATGTCATCAGCGTGCGACACGGGATAGAGTCGTGCTGACGTCACGTCAGTTCCCATAGGTCGGACAAGTCATGTGTTTAAACATTTTTTACACAACATACAACTTTATTAACAAAAAAGACAAAACAATACTAAAATATTCAAAATTGCTTGGTAAAAACATAATATATCACTAAAAAAAGCGGGACAAGCTCGATTACGAGCGCAATCAGGTGTATGTATGGGAGAGAACTACACCTAATAGAAGATCCAATCGCAGTTCACGTCCCACTCACTTCACACCAGAGGACACAACCAGTAATTCTTGGGTTAAAAAATCAATATTGAAATCTAAAGGAGATTCGGACATATCAGACACAGAGAATTTGGGTCATACTGTCTCTTTCTTCACCACACATGAAGAGGATAACACATCATTTGAGTCAGAAGTACCTAAAGAACAAGGCCCTTTTTGGGAACGCAAACAAAAAGAAACAGCTACAGAATATAAATCCCGCCCAAATAACTCGTCTGAGTCCTCTGGTCAACCATCTGTGCCAAAAAACTTAAAAAAACAAGACGGGGCAAGAAAACCAAAAAGTCAATACAAAGGAGCACCGTCCAAAAGGAAGAAGAACTTTTAGAGGGGGAATGTGCAGTCATTAACATTTCAAACGTGACACTCACTGACAATGAACTATCACTGTTAAATAAGGGCATGGGGTTTGTCCCTGATACAAACTTCGATCTGTTTCAAACTATGATTGACCTAAATAAATGTATTAGGAAATGCACACTGAAAAAGTTTTTCAGTGATAAAGTTCAAAATACTAATGTTGAACAATCTTTGAATGCAACATCTGAATTAACTATTAATAATGTTGAGGTATCTTTCACAGGTGTTCTATCATCAGAAACTAAATCAGATCAATCTCATGTTTTTTCCTTTAGGGAACAGTGTTTAGTTCAGGACTTAGAAGAATTAGACAACAGTTCAGGATCCACCTTTGACCCTGATAATTTTTTGGGGAGACATAATATGGGCCTTAAAAAACAATCATTATTTTATCCTACTTTTGTCAAGGGTAAATTTCTCTCCACGTTTGAGAGTCTAGTGGAGAGGGATTTGAGATTATTGCAAAAGGGCTTCACTTTTGATTTACATTATTATAGTACTCATACAGTAGTAGGAATCTCAACCCTGAGGAAATTAAAGCCCTAGATGAACTTAAGAAGAATAAACTGCTAATTATCAAGAATGCTGACAAAGGAGGAGCGGTGGTGGTACAGCATAGGGACGACTATCTCAGAGAGGCTTTACGCCAGCTCGGGGATGTTTCTTCTTATGCTGTACTACCATCTGACCCTACACAAAAATATCAGAGAGAACTCAGACATCTCTTAGATTTAGGCTCTATGTTGGGAGTTCTGAATGATAACGATATAGACTTCTTGTACAAACCCTCCCCTACCACGCCCGTGTTTCACCATCTCCCGAAGATTCATAAGACATTGGTCTCCCCACCCGGGAGGCCAATTGTCTCTAGTATTGACTCTTTGGGGGATGGTGTCTCGCGGTACGTGGATCATTTTCTTCAACCGTTGGTGCAACAATTACCGTCTTATATTAGAGATAGTAGTCACTTAATTAACACTCTTGATGGTTTGAAATGGAAAAGCAATTTGATGTGGGTGACATTAGATGTCACGTCTCTGTACACTGTCATATCCCATGAACATGGTTTGACAGCTGCTGATTATTTTCTTAATAAGTCTGATTTATCACCTGCACAAATCACTTTTATTCTAGATGATATTCACTTTCTTCTAACGCACAATTTTTTTCTGTTTAATGGGGTTCATTATCTCCAAACATGTGGAACAGCAATGGGCACTAGTTTTGCCCCCTCGTACGCCAACCTATTCATGGGTTGGTGGGAACTGTTCCATGTGTTTGGAGAACTGAACAAATATAGGGAGCACATCTTGTTTTATAAAAGGTATATTGATGATTTGTTATTAGTTTGGGATGGTGATGTCACTACATTGCACGAATTTATTTTATCACTTAACACTACTAAATTTAATCTTTTATTCACGTATTCATATCATACACAACACATAAACTATTTATATTTATGTTTATACATTGATACCACTCTTCATATTCAGACTACACTTTATCGTAAACCTAACTCTCGTAATACTTTTTTGAGACCCAGCAGCTGTCATCCTCCTACCATGTTCAGAGGGATACCTAAAAGTCAGTTTATCAGAGCACGCAGAAATTGCTTGACTGAATATGACTATCAATTACAGGTCAAAGACCTTTATTGACGCTTTTTGCAGAGGGGTTATAATAAGAGGGACTTGAACAAATCTTTATGTGAAGTCTCGGCCATGGACAGGGAATCATTGTTGAGACATGAACCTAGACCTACTAAAACTAACATCAGTCCCTCTTTCGTTACCCCATAAAGTAAACAAGCAACAGCCATTAAACAAATTTTGAGAAAACATTGGAATGGGTTGCCATTGGATCCAGTGTTAAAACCATATGTCGTATCAGGTCCCAATGTTGTTTTTAAACGCGCCAAACCTTTGTCCAAC
Organism: Ascaphus truei; assembly: GCF_040206685.1. Lineage (NCBI taxonomy): Eukaryota > Metazoa > Chordata > Amphibia > Anura > Ascaphidae > Ascaphus > Ascaphus truei. The sequence continues at coordinate 104,364,649 of NC_134490.1, forward strand.
TTCCTATCTCCAAGTCTATTTGAATCTAATAAGCAGATACATCTCGATTACCCTATGGAACATATTCATGTACCCATTGCAAAACTTGCACAAAAATGAACCAGAGCAAAACATTCTGCTCATTTAATACTAGAAAAACCTACAATATTAAGTCCTTTTTGAACTGCAATTCTACATATGTAATTTACTTATTGAGATGTGGATGTGGCCGACAATACGTCGGAAGGACAACTAGATGTTTAAAAGTTAGAATCCTTGAGCATTTACGCCTTATTAAAAGTGGGGATCTAGAATCACCCTGTATCAAAGCATTTTTCTAACTGTTCACTTGGTAATTTGAATTCATTTTAATTTCAAGGCATTGAACATGTTCCTATTCCCCCACGTGGTGGGGATAGAACTAAACATTTAGATAGACGTGAGTCCTTGTCACGCTGCGCTCACCACAAACAGGACTAGACCGCGGGGTTGAGGTGGGGATGTATATAACCGCCGCCCTACAACCACGGAGCCAGGTCCAGAATGCGTTGTCGGAGTTGTGGAGCTGGGTCGGGGCAGGAGAGTTCGGGGAAGCCGTGGTACTTGCCGTGATCCGGGGTTGGAGAGAGAAGAATCGTCGTATCCGAAGCCGTGATCGAGGAGAGGAGAGAGAAGAATCGTCGTTATCCAAAGCCGTGATCAAGGAGAGGAGAGAGCGGGGTTCCAATAACAAGCCGAAGTCCAGGGGTAGAGAAGAGACAGGTCCAGGTACAAGCAGGGGTCACAAAACGAGTCAGGCAAGGCACAGGAACAGACAAGATCCAAGAAGCAGCAAGCACAACAGTGTTTATGTCCAGCAAAGTGAAAGTGAAACAGGAAGGTATTTAAAGGGGAAAGCACCAATCAGGAACTAGCAGATGATGACCTCACACATAAGCCACGAGCCGATAGGGTAGTGCAGGATTGGCTACTGGTGTAACACAGCTGATGCTGCTATTGTTCGTTGGCATGCGGCGTGCGTGCGTATGAGTGCGACGCAAAGTGGGTGCTGTGGTGATACTGCGGGAGCGCGCCTCCATGGATGAAGCATTGCGCAGTTGCGTGCGCACCGATAGCGGTCTGTGAATGTCAGAGGTACAGCCGCGTAACGCGTGCTGGGGGCGGAGCCTGGCGGCGATCCTGACAGTACCCCCCCTCCTTCAGGGGAGACCTCCGGACAACCCAGGGCAGGCTTCAAAGGGTATCTGTGATGAAAAGCCCTGACCAATCTGGAAGCGTGTACCTGTTCCCGAGGGATCCATTCACGTTCCTATGGACCAAAACCCCTCCAATGCACGAGGTATTGCAGTTTCCCCCTTGATACTCTGGAGTCGAGGATTGTCTGCACCTCAAACTCCTGTTGACCCTCCACAAGAACAGGCTGAGGTGGCAAGTCTTGAATGGATGATTGGAGATCCTGGATAAAGAGTTTCAAAAGAGAAATGTGAAAAGCGGAAGGAATCTTCATGGTTGCCGGCAATTTAAGCCGGTATGTGACAGGATTGACCCTCTCCGTAATGACGAATGGGCCAATGAATCTGGATGCCAATTTGGGTGAAGAGACATTGAGACGAATATTCTTCGTTGAAAGCCAGACCTTTTGTCCAGGAGTAAACGATGGAACCTCCTGACGGTGACGATCGGCTTGTTTCTTCTGCATACTGATGGCTTGTTTCAAGTTCCCCTGAATCTTCTCCCAAGAGTCCTGGAGGCACTGGATTCTGTCCTCGGTGGCGGGAACTCCCGAACTGGAGACTGTGGAAGGAAAGGCCGAGGGATGAAATCCATAATTCGTGAAAAAGGGGGACTGTTGAGTGGACTCATTTCTAAGGTTATTATGGGAAAATTCTGCCCATGGGAGGAGATCAGACTAATTGTCCTGTGAATCCGAGACAAAACAGCGAATGAACTGTTCTAAGGACTGATTGGTCCTTTCCATTTGTCCATTCGTTTGTGGGTGGTACCCAGAGGAAAAATGAAGTGAAATGCCCAGACGTTGGCAGAAGGCTCTCCAGAATCTGGACATAAATTGTGAGCCTCGATCTGAGACTATGACTTGTGGAGTACCGTGGAGTCTGAAAATCTCCTTGACAAAGACTTCTGTTTGAGTTTAGGCGCGCTGGGAAAACCTTTAAGTGGGATGAAATGCGCCTGTTTAGAAAAGCGATCCACAACCACCAGTATGGTGTTCATCCCTTTAGAGCTGGGTAACTCCATGATAAAATCCATGGAGAGATGTGTCGATGGACGATCTGGAATTGGTAGTGGTTGAAGAAGGCCTGCCGGCCTATTGCGAGGCGTCTTATTCTGAGCGCATATGGGACATGAAGCCACAAATCTTTCAATGTCTTTGCGCATGCCTGGCCACCAGAAGGTGCGCTCCAACAAGTCGATTGTTCTCCTGGTGCCGGGGTGACCAGCAGTCCTGGAAGCATGACCCCATTCCATCACTTTCCTATGGAAGTTCGTGGGAGTGAACAGACGTCCTTCTGGAACCTTGAGGCCTACAGGGATGTTACGTTGAGCCCTGGTAATGTGTGGTAAGGCGTCAAAGGTGTTGGCAGACAAAATACATGCGGGAGGAAGTATAGTCTGTTGATGATCCTCTGCTCTGTCCTCGACCAGGAATTGTCTGGATAGTGCATCGGCTTTTACGTTTTTGGAACCAGGAATATACGATATAAAACGGGTGAAAAATAGGGACCACCGTGCCTGTCGTGACCCCAAGCGACGCGCACCTTCAATGTAGAGTAGATTCTTGTGGTCAGTCAGGATAGTGACTGGTGTCTCAGTACCCTCGAGAAGGTGTCGCCATTCTTCTACGGCCATCTTTATTGCGAGGAGTTCGCGTTTTCCTACATCGTAGTTTCTCTCCGCAGAAGAATTTTTTTTGGAAAAAAACGCACATGGATGCAGGCGGGCCTGTGGGTTTTTCCTCTGAGACAGTATTGCCCCAACTCCTACATCGGAGGCGCCCACTTCCAGCGTAAAAGGTAACCCTGGATCTGGGTGTACCAAGATGGGAGCAGAAGAAAAGGCTTTCTTTAATTTTTCAAACGCTCTGGAGGCTTCGGGAGACCAGTGTGTTGGATCCGCCCCTTTTTGGGTTAAAGCCGTAATGGGTGCCACTATAGAGGAGAAGTTTTGAATAAAGCGCCGATAGTAATTTGCGAACCCAAGAAATCTTTGCACGGCTTTAAGAGATAATAGACACGGCCAGTCCGTAACTGCTTTGACCTTGTCGGGATCCATGGCGAGTCCGGTGTCCGAAATAATGTAACCGAGGAAGGAGGTTGAAGACTGATGAAAGTGGCATTTCTCCAGTTTGGCAAAGAGCTTATTCTCCCGTAGCCTTTGAAGAACCTGTTTGACATGTACTGGATGTTCCTGAATGTCTTTGCAGTAGATCAAAATGTCATCCAGGTACACGACTGCATGCTGGTCTAACAGGTCCCTGAAGATTTCATTAACGAAGTCTTGAAATACAGCTGGCGCATTGCAGAGACCAAACGGCATCACTAGGTACTCGTAGTGCCCATCACGAGTATTGAAGGCCGTCTTCCACTCATCTCCCTGACGAATCCTTACCAAGTTGTAGGCCCCTCGTAGATCCAACTTGGTAAAGATGTTGGCGCCTTGTAGTCTATTGAACAGTTCGGAGATTAACGGGAGAGGATAACGATTCTTTACGGTAATCTTGTTGAGGCCGCGATAGTCAATACAAGGGCGGAGCGAGCCATCCTTCTTTTTTACAAAAAAGAAGCCTGCGCCAGCAGGTGAGGAAGATTTTTGAATAAAACCCCTCTGAAAATTCTCCTGAATGTAGTCTTTCATAGCTTTAGTCTCAGGCTGAGACAGTGGATAGGAGCAACCTCTAGGCGGAATGGCACCGGGCAACAAATCGATGGGGCAGTCATACGGGCGATGCGGTGGAAGTTCCTCTGCATGCTGTTTGTTGAACACATCCCGGAAGTCTTCGTATTCTACTGCAAGTTGTACTCTGTCTTGATCAGGTACAGATACTCCCGCCAAAGTCTTTGAAGGGGTAAGCAATGTTTCTGACATTGAGGGCTCCAGCGGATAGGCAAAGACTCCGTCCAGTCGATTAGGGGTTGTGTGTCCGCAGCCACGGAAGCCCCAGTATGACGTCTGCCGAGCAGGCATGAATGGCGTCCAATTGTATAGTCTCGGAATGAGACTCCCCGGTCAAAATCTGGATGGGTACAGTCTGAAGGGAGATGAACGCGGGTTGCAGCGGACGGCCATCTATCGCTTCGAGAGCCACGGGACGATCCTTAAGTACCAAGGGTATTCGGTGTCTCTCCGTGAATTCTTGGTCAATAAAGTTTCCCCCCGACCCGGAGTCCAGAAAACCCTGTGTCGTGACTCGGAAGGTCTCTCCGGAAATTGATGGGGAGGTTGATCCTAGTGGAAGGTTGCAAGGGTGGTAAGGATGCGGTGCCCGGTGTGATCCTCCCGACTTTTACTGGGTTGTGGAGTTTTCCCCGTCTCAGTGACAGGTAGCCAGTAGGTGCCCATTGTTCCCGCAGTATAGACATAGACCTGCACGTCGTCTGCGCTGCCTCTCACCAAACGAAAGCCTGGTCCCTCCTAGTTGCCTAGGTTCATCTAGCGTTGGTGCTTTAAGAGGAACAAAGTCAGCTTGGTAATTACCAGGAGGAGGTAAATCCAGGGGTTTAGCAACAGGAATGGTAGTGCAGGGAAGCAGTCCCAAAGCAGCGTCGCAGGCGAGGATAGGATCCTGCTCTCTTATGTACTGGTCCAAAGACAGGGATAATTCATAAAAGGTATCTTGATTCTGTGCCAGTTTCACAGGATTTACGTTTTCCCAGGTCACAGGGGAGCCAGGGGCAGGAACATAGGAGATCATAGTCTGTTTTAATTCTCTAAGGCGCTGGGCCTTAATCAGGAGTTCTTTACGGAGCTCTTTCCCAGACGGGATTAGGCCAAAAAACAGGGACTGGGTTTCAGGAGGAGGTAGTCTCTCAAATATAAACTGATCTTCAGACAGGGGCTGATTTACAGACTGGGACAGGTTTTCAGACTGGGACAGGTTTTCATACTGGGACAGGTTTTCAGACTGGGACCGGTTTTCTGACTGGAACCGGCCTAACCCCACCTCAGCGGGGTCCGAGTTTGTGTGGCTGGACATAGTGTCACGCTGCGCTCACCACAAACAGGACTAGACCGCGGGGTTGAGGTGGGGATGTATATAACCGCCGCCCTACAACCACGGAGCCAGGTCTGGAATGCGTTGTCGGAGTCGTGGAGCTGGGTTGGGGCAGGAGAGTTCGGGGAAGCCGTGGTACTTGCCGTGATCCGGGGTTGGAGAGAGAAGAATCGTTGTATACGAAGCCGTGATCGAGGAGAGGAGAGAGAAGAATCGTCGTTATCCGAAGCCGTGATCAAGCAGAGGAGAGAGCGGGGGTCCAATAACAAGCCGAAGTCCAGGGGTAGAGAAGAGACAGGTCCAGGTACAAGCAGGGGTCACAACACGAGTCAGGCAAGGCACAGGAACAGACAAGATCCAAGAAGCAGCAAGCACAGCACAACAGTGTTTATGTCCAGCAAAGTGAAAGTGAAACAGGAAGGTATTTAAAGGGGAAAGCACCAATCAGGAACTAGCAGATGATGACCTCACACATAAGCCACGAGCCGATAGGGTAGTGCAGGATTGGCTACTGGTGTAATACAGCTGATGCTGCTAGTGTTCGTTGGCATGTGACGTGCGCGCGTACGAGCAGTGCGACGCAGAGTGGGTGCTGTGGTGATACTGCGGGAGCGCTCTTCCGCGGATTAAGCATTGCGTAGCTGCGTGCGCACCGATAGTGGTCTGTGAATGGCAGAGGTACAGCCGCGTGATGCGTGCTGGGGGCGGAGCCTGGCGGCGATCCTGACAGTCCTATTGGATTTTTACCCTTAGAACAAGAATACCCCTAGGTATGAACATTGATTGGGATTTAAGTCACTTTCTATGATAAATTGATTTTTTCACGGAAAGCAAATAATTTTGTATAGGCACATTTATTTAATATTTTTTATTATTTATTTTTTATTTTTTATTACCATCACTGTATTGATATATATATTTGAAAAATTATAATTAACATTATTAAAATTTGTTTTGCATTCCCAATCAATGTTCATATTTTCTCTGCTGTTATGAATTGGAGGTCTTCATTAATCAACTCTTCACCTTTATGATGTGTCCAATTTATTCATTTTTAACATTAATGATATGGATATATACTTTTCTGTTTATATATATATATATATATATATATATATATATATATATATATATATATATATATATGTTTATGAACTGATTGAATTTAATCATACACATCAATCAAGTCTTCTATGAATTACAAGGTTTTCTTTTTTTGTCCCAGAGTATAGATACTGTACTGTTATTGATATTATATCATTGTATTGCATTAATATGTACTGCATATATGTCATCATATTGGTTTCAATTAATTATACATATTCAATGTTTTTTGAGTTTTTATACAGTACAGTATCACTGGGAGGCTGTGATTTATTAATCCAGAAAGTTGTTTGTCCTTTTTTTAGTGATATATTATGTTTTTACCAAGCAATTTTGGATATTATAGTATTGTTTTGTCTTTTTTGTTAATAAAGTTGTATGTTGTGCAAAAAATGTTTAAACACATGACTTGTCCGACCTATGGGAACTGACGTGACGTCAGCACGACTCTATCCCGTGTCGCACGCTGATGACATCATTCCTATGACGTGACGGACATCTTGTGGCAGCCCCTATGCTTTGCCTGACTTGCCATACCTATGAGAGTGTGTGTCATGATACCGCGACTCTCAGTAGGCACTAGCTAGTGACGCCGCACCCTATTGGATTAGAGGCAATTCAGGTAGGTATATATAGGCAGTAATTTCATTTCCTTGTTACCTTGATAAAGTACCCCTGTACGAAACGTGTAGGTGCGTTCATTCAGTCCCCCTTTTCCCTGCATGTCTAGCAAGCATTAAATAACCTCTTTTTGTTACTATTTTGGAGTGGCCTGGTTTGTTTTCCTGGATATTTACCACAGGATGTCTGGAGCTGTGCTCTATCTACGCTTATCTTCTTCCTGTATCTACATCAGATGGATTGCACGCTGAAGATTTTGTGAGTGCCCCTTGGACAGTACAGGTAAAGTGCCGCAGTGCCTTATTCAAATCCTATCTCCCATGGACATTGTTCCTCCTTAATACTATCACTGATTGGGTGGTTATATTGTGTACATCACTGTGGATGTCTAAGCCGACTCCACCAGTCAGTTATGTTATATTCATTTGGGGGGCACTCCACTACCACTGGACTACCAATTATGGACTTATGATGTTATTACCATATGCATACGGAACCTGGTTCAATTATTGAGCACCACATACACCACGTTTTCTCTTGATATCTGCGCTCCCCTGATTTCCCAAGACGCTCTACAATTGAAGTGGAATCCACAGACCATCGACTAAAGGGTTTTTGAGTTGCAGTTGTGTTCACGATTCACTTGTTATCACTTTATATTTCCACGGCTCTATATTGCCCTTATCACTGCGCCACCCTATACTGCCCTTTGCTCCACATTTCATCACTTAACATTAAACCTGGAATTAAACTTGGTTCCTAGAACATGGTAGCAGACCACAGATTTCCAATAGACATTCATTGGACTTCCAGAGTCCACTGTGTCTTTATGTATTGTGACAAACACGCTTCTTTTGTAGCGCTGACATCTGTCTGGGTTCTTCCCGACACAGTCTTCTAGGGTTATTTATACAAAAACAGGATCATGCAAAGTATTATGTTGCTTAACTCAGGCTTCTGCCTGCTTTATTTTCATCCAAGTAAGGGACTGCAGCTTTAACATGTGTAGGCAAGAGGCACTCAGATATTTACATTCAGCTGTTTACTCATATCAGTGTTATAGTATTTCCCACACTGTTATTTCAAGTAACAAGAAACCAAATTATATAAACAAAATCCTATCCCTTTCAGGGATCTAACTACACATCAGAATCAGCCTCTAACTGCTGCTGGGCCAACTAACCTGGTTCCCCGGTTTAAAACAATGCCCTCTTATTTAGGGTCACCAGATAAAGCATACAGTCTATTAGATACGGCAGTCAACATGTGTTTGTCTTATATGTTCGTGGTGGGAACTCGGTCCCAAGTGTCCAGGCAAATCCTCTGGTTCTGTGATACTTGAAGGGGCTGTCCACCCCGAACTGGATGCAGGGGAGCAGCGACACCCCCAGCCCCCAGGCCCTAAGGAGAGAGAGTGAAATGCAAACCTCTCTGCTCTAAATACCTGTGCTAGTGATTAGGAGAGCAGGTGAGGGACAACTAGACCCATTGTAATCTGTGGTCTGGATTTTCCATCCACCAGCCTGAGTTAATGTGAAGCTGTGGAATGGATCATTTTTAACTATTTCTGCACTTTCTGACCTAAAACGGGGCAGAAAGCTGCCTAACATCTTTGGACTATGTCACAGTATAGACAAGTATCCGCAAATTATATACTATTTGTGGATAGACATCCCGGTATTACTTATACCCCTGGTTAGGGACACATTATACAGGTACAATACAATACACAATGGCTAATTTACACGGGGGCTATGCTGAACAGGGCAATCTAGTGATGAGGTGTGTTTACGTTTTTAAAGGACGATATTAACGTGGAAATGTGCATACGTGTACCCGCAGACCTTGCCTGCGGGTCGGGTACTTTTACCTGATAACCAGTAACTTTGGTCCCCGACCCCGCATGCACATTCTGAAAACAGTTTTTAAAATATTTTTCCTTTATTGGTGTCTTTTGAAGCACTTACATGTAGATCATGATATAACATTCACAGCATAGCATGACAATTCGTTGTAAAATACAGGCACATGGCAGTGAGATATTCTGAGACACACAATAAACCTTGTTTTTTCCATTTTCAGTGGTGAAAAGAGAGGGGATGACGAGGGACGGGTGGATAGTTGGGAGCGACATGGGGAAAAAGAGGGGGAGGGAGGGGTGAAGGGAGGGGGGAGGGGATTGTGGTGGGGAGGAGCGCATCGGCCCTCGTCCGCAAGGGTATTATTGTTGGAGCAGGGCTTGCATCAGTTTCGGGGGCCCCGACCCCGGCCAAGGTTCCCAGGTTCTATAGAATTGAGGCTTTCTTTGCTTCAACATGGCTGTCAGTCTCTCCATATTCATGACCCCGTCTATTCTTTTGATTACTGTTCATTCTGAAAACAGTTTTACGCAAAAATCCCCCTTAAAACTCCAGCACAGAAAATCCCTGGTTAAATGCATGCTCATAAATGTGGAAACCCAACACATGATTTTTAATACAGTTTGGGCAGTGGATAGCTGCCCAAAAACACATGGTTTTTAGGGGCAACCAGCCGGGCTTCACCTTTATTTGGAAGACTGGTTACCCCCTACCGTCTCACCCGGTCATGCAGCTATTTCCTATGAGGGGTCCTGAACACACAGGACATTCCTAGCTTATTGTCACAAACCGGGACCGGACCGCGAGATTGAGGTGGGGTTGCATAATCACCAACCTTAGGCCTCGGAGCAGGATCCGGAGTGCAAAGTTCATGGTCAAACAAGCCGGGGTTCGGACTGGAGAAGGCAGCGTAGTCTGAGGAGAAGCCATGGTCAGGATCGGGGAAGGCAGCATCGTCGTGGTTCAGACAGGAGTTCGGCAATGGGTAGAGGTGCTCTCTGCTTCAGCGTAGGAGCGAGAGCGCGGGAGTGGCCTCTGTGCGAGGAGCGGGAATGGCCCATGACGCCGGTCTCAGTAGGAGGAGACAGAAGGCTGGCCGAAGAACATCGCAGAGCAGCGCCGGGGAAAAAACAGCGCTTCAGCACTGGAGTCCAAAGTAGGCCTCTGCCGAAGGGATCGTGCAGCAGGCCCCAGAAAACAGGTACACAGACCTCTGGGTGGACAGTAGCAGCAGGTCACAGGACTGTTAGTTAGGGACTAAGCTGTGTTTGTCAGAACACTCTGTTTTATGTTATAAGTTAACCCTGTTCCTGCTTTGTACCTGGCAAATAAACCCTCCTGTGCATCAACACTATAGCAGGGCTCCGGGAATACGGCGGGTTCCGTTCCAGGGGCCCGCCGTATTGTGAAAATCGCCGGAAAGCGGATCCGACAATTTACAGTTCTGTGCATGCACAGAACAGCGTTTTCGCCGTTCTGCACATGCTCGGCCTATGGTCTGCGCGTGCAAACTACGGTCTGCGCGCGCAAACTACGGTCTGCGCGTGCAGACAACGGTCTGAGCATGCGCGCCGGGTGCAACCGCCCGTTCTGCGCATGCGCAACTCGGAATTAAAGATGGCGGCCCCCTTCTCGGTGCCGCCGTATCAGCGGATCGCCGAAAAGCGGGGCGCCGAGAAGCGGGGCCCTGCTGTACGTTTCCCTGCCTTTGATCTGGATAAAAGAGACTGCAACGTGGTGTGGACATCACAATTGGTGGAGTTTAGTGCGGGCAGTCCACAGTGAAAGTAGAAAATGGAGGCATTTCTAACCTCGCTCCAGTACAAGCAAACAGAAAATGCTGCTATCCTATTGCAGGGTTTGCAGGAGATGTCAAAATCCAATAATGAGCGCTTACAGCAGATGACAGTCACAAACTGAAAGTACTGCGTTTTTAGTACAGCAGATGGGACTGTCCCTACATCAGACGCTAAAAGAAGAGCAACACGAGGCACAACGTTGCCTACACCAGGAGCTCCGAGTCTTGGGGGAGAAAATTACCGCCCAGACTAGCGTGGCCCCACAGGTCGCTCACCAGGTAAAATCGCACCTTATTCAGAAAATGACGATGGACGATGACGTTGAGGCGTACCTGTCAATTTTCCAGCACACCGCAGTATGCGAAGGGTGGCCAGTTGAGCAGTGGGCTGGAATAATTGCTCCTTTCCTGGTGGGTGACTCGCAGAAGGCCTATTATGACTTGGAGCCAGAGCAAGCGAAAAACTATGAAACCCTTAAGGCTGAGATTATAGCACGGCTAGGTGTCACTGTCGCAGTTCGGGCCCAGCGGTTCCACTCCTGGCGTTACGATGCAGAAAAGGCTCCACGCTCCCAACTCTACGACCTCATCCACTCTGCGTGGAAATGGCCCCAGACTGACGAATGTACAGCCGCCGCCGTCATCGAAAGGGTTGTCATAGACCGGTTCCTGCGGGGTCTTCCTCGCACCGTCCAGAAGTGGGTCAGCCAAAATGACCCCCAAAGCGCAGAACAGTTGGTTGCTTTAGTGGAATGCCACTTTGCTGCTGAGGAGATGGCCCGGAATACAAGTCCCGACGAGTTTCCCGGTCGCAGGTCCCTGCACATCAGGAGGTCCGGTAAGACTGTTCCTCGGCCTAATGAGACACAGGGACTCATAGACTCCCATAAAGGAGGTGGAAATCCCACAGCCCATAGAAGGGACTCTAGCTCCACTCCTTCCAATAGACTGGAGAAAACCCCCCGACCCAGTTTTGGGAAGTACAATGAGTGCTACAAATGTCATGAACTTGGACATGTGGCAGCAGTTTGCCCTACGAACCTTGACCGAATGCAATGTGACATTTCTGTGGGGTATTTTTCGGGCGGGGTTCCTGCTGTTAAGCAGACTGTGATAGCCATATCCTGGGAGGACACCTACAGTAGGAGTAAAGAAAACCACTGATAGAATAAAGGTGCGATTTTACTGGCCGGGTCTACACAAAGACGTAGAACGTTATTGTGAGACATGTCCAGAGTGTCAAATGACCTCACCAGTAAAATCGTTCTGTAGTCCGTTAATACCCTTGCCCATTATTTAAGTTCCTTTTGAACGTATCGGAATGGATCTGGTAGGCCCATTACCAAAGTCAGCACAGGGCCATCAACACATTCTAGTCATTGTAGACTATGCCACAAAATATCCGGAAGCGGTTACCCTCCGGAATACATCCGCTAAAGGCATAGCCAAAGAATTAATGTTGTTGTTTACTCTGGTCGTGATCCCCAAGGAAATATTAACAGACCAAGGAACCCCTTTTATGTCCCGGGTTACGAAAGAGCTATGCAGGCATCTACAGGTTACTCCCCTTTAGGAGTTGTTGTATGGGAGACACCCACGAGGTATACTTGATATGCTCAAAGAGACCTGGGAAACAGAGTCAACACCCCACCGTAGCATAATCGAGCATATTTCCCAGATGCAGGATCGCATTGCAGCAGTGTTGCCGATTGTGCGACAACACATGCAGCAAGCCCAGAATTCACAACTCTTATAACCGGAATGCCAGACTTAGGGTGTTTGGGCTGGGAGATAAGGTGTTAGTGCTGGTACCTACAGTAGAATGTAAATTTGTGGCCACCTGGCGGGGACCCTACGAAGTCCTAGAAAGAATAGGAGAGGTCAATTATAGAGTTAGACAGCCCGGGAGAAGGAAGCCAGAACAGTTGTATCATGTGAATCTCTTAAAGCCCTGGAAAGAGATGGAAGCGTTGGTTACTGTAGTTCGGACTGTACCATCTAGGGAACCTTCTGTTCCTGAAGTGAAAATTGCTGACACCTTGTCTGGCACTCAGAAACAGGAGGTAAAGGAGTTTCTTGTGCGCAATGCCTGAGTTTTCTCCCCTGTACCCGGGAGAACCTTGGTTATTGAGCATAACATCCATACAGAACCTGGGAAGGTCATACATCTTAAGCCCTATAGATTACCTGAGGCTAGGCGACAGGCCGTTAAAGAGGAGGTACAGAAAATGTTGGACCTCGACGTAATCAAGGAATCATTCAGTAACTGGTCGAGCCTTATCGTGTTGGTTCCGAAACCGGATGGCTCGTTCAGGTTCTATAATGATTTTAGGAAACTAAATGCAGTCTTCAAATTTGATACATACCCTATGCCACGGGTGGATGAACTGATAGACATTGTAGGTGATGACCGATACTTAACTACCCTTGGTCTGACTAAGGCGTATTGGCAGGTACCTCTTACACAGGCTGCTAAAGAAAAACGGCATTTTCCACACCAGGCGGGCTATACCAATATAAGGTCCTACCCTTCGGTCTACATGGGGCTCCAGCAAGCTTTCAGAGATTGATGGACCGGTTGTTGAAGTCCCATACAGACTATGCCGCGAGCTACCTGGATGATGTGATCATTCACAGTAATGACTGGGTCTCTCACCTGGAAAATTTACAGGCAGTTCTAGACTCCCTGGAGGAAGCGGGTCTGATGGCAAACCCTGCTAAGTGTGCCATCGGTTTAGAAGAGACCAAGTACTTAGGGTATACGGTTGGTAGAGGGCTTGTGAAACCGCAGGTGGCAAAGCTGAAGACAATTATGGAGTGGCCGAGACCAGTAACTAAGAAACAGGTTAAAGCCTTCCTCGGCCTGGCCGGTTAGTACCGTCGCTTTATACCAGACTTTGCCACCCTCTCAACCCCTCTGTCCGACCTAACGAAAGGGAAGAGTTCGGTCATGGTGAAGTGGTCTGACCAGACGGAGAAAGCTTTCCAAAGCTTAAAAGACGCCTTATGGGCTCATCCAGTCCTGATCACCGCGGACTTCACCAGGGACTTTCAGGTTCAGCGTGACGCTTCCGATGTAGGATAGGAGCGGTCCTGTCACAAAGAGTCGGAACGGAGGAACACCCCATCATATATATCAGCCGAAAGCTAACTGTCCATGAGAAGAGATATGCCGTAGTTGAGAAAGAGGGCTTGGCCATCAAATGGACATTAGAGACTCTAAAATATTATTTGTTAGGGAGAAAATTTACCCTAATAACAGACCATGCACCCTTAAAGTACATGCAACAAAATAAGGAAAAGAATGCTCGTGTAACTCGCTGGTTTTTGAGTCTCCAGGGGTTCCAGTTCACAAATGAACACAGGCCAGGCTCCAAACATGGAATTGCTGATGCATTGTCCCGAATATACACCTCCCTATTTTCAAGTGCTCACCCGATAACGATTGAGCAAAGGGGGGGGGGGGTATATGTGATATATTGAAGCAAAAGGTGTTTGAGGGGAGGTACATAGGACCCAGCACCTTCCAGGGTGTGTTCCCTTCACTCTCACCTGAGCCCTAATTAATGAGCTTCAAGGTTAAAAGGCAGCACAGACAGCTTCCTGTGCTGCTGCTGTGCTGATTTAAAGGCACACACACAGACAGCCCTGTGAGATACTGCAAGGGGAAGCTGCAGGTTCAGTGTCTAAAGTGGGGAAAGAGCTTAGTTTCCCCCACTGTTAGTTAGGGACTAAGCTGTGTTAGTCAGAACTCTGAAAAGGAGTTAGGTTTTTGTTTCTGTTTTATGTTATAAGTTAACCCTGTTCCTGCTTTGTACCTGGCAAATAAACCCTCCTGTGCATCAACATTTCATTTAACACTGACCTTCCTTAAATTTTACCCCACAAATCAAGCATCCCAATAGCCTGCCCTCATGGCTAATGTCCCACACTCAGTCACTCCTACCACCCATTTAGACCAAGCACTGCCATCTACAGCACTTACTCCCTCACCTGCTGTCTCTATGTTTCCCATTAAACCTCTTAGATTGTAAGCTCTTCGGGGCAGGGATTTCCTTTCCTATTGTTTGATTTTGCTGCACTTATTGTATAATTATAATTCCCTGTACTGTATTCTTTGTGAAGCGCTGAGTACACTTTTGGTGCTATATAAATAAAGACATACAATACAATACAATCAACACTACGTTTCCCTGCCTTTGATCTGGATAAAAGAGACTGCAACGTCATGTGGACATCACAATATATATATTTGCATGATGAAGCTACTGTACAAATGAATGGGTGAAGGGTGGGTATCGGGCCACGGTGGCTTAACCCCTTCACTACCATTGCGGTTATTAACCGATAAGGTGATTAAGGGGCTAATTGATATCAGAATGTATTTGCAATGTATTGGCTATGTATTTTGCTGGCAACGGAGGACAGAGGGAATTTGCTGGTGAAGGGGCTTCAAATTGATGAGGTTAGTAGAACTTTATTTATTTTATTATGCTAGTTAATTTGTTTAATAATGGACAAATAATCTATCATCCATATCTGGATAATAGTTATTTTGCCCATTACTGTACTGTATGTATGTGTGTGTGTGGGGGGGGGGGGGGTATTTATGTATTTAAATGTATAGGACAGGTTTATTTTTTTTGCATACAGGGTTGGTTCCTTAGATCTGCGGGGACCCCTGGAGACCACCTGAGGTCTCCTCGGATGCTCACGGGTACCAGGCTGGCAGGTCCACGGGGGACACCTGCAGGGAAGAACTGGGGGCACCACAGACAGGTATGGACCACCCGAGGTCCCCCAGCCTCCCATGGGAACCACCCGAGGACACTCAGACACCTGTGGGGCTGACCCGGGGCCCCCCAGACACACACGGGCCTACCTGTGGAGACCCCATTTGGGGCCCACGGTGACCCGTGGAGACCACCTGGAGGACCACGGCGCCTGCGGGGGACCACCCATAGGCCTCCAGACCCTGTTTGAAACCTTTTGCTGGGCCACTGTGAGGCTTACGGACATCTGGCAGGGCCACCAGGGACTCCCGTGGGCCTGGGGTATTAACCCTGTATGTAAAATAATAAATCATGTATTTATGGGGGGGCACAGGGGGTGGGTTATGTATTGTTTATTAAATATAGTCATGTTTATTGTGGTTAACGGGGGTGGGGGGGGGGTATTGTCCCCAAGCCAGGTTGGGTAGGCCTCCCTGTGGGTAGTGGGTGGTTAGGCCTCATGGGTGGGAGGGTAGTGGGGGGGTGTATAGGCCACCCGAGTGGTGGGTGAGGGTGTGTTAACCCCTTAATGACTATAGCGGTTAATGACCGCTAAGGTGATTAAGGGGTTAGGGGACATTACATTGGCTTTTGTTATTCTTGTTTATGTTTTGCAGCATCGGAGGAGGGCATGGACAGTGATGAAGATGAGGATGGCCTTCATCGTGGCAGCCGGATCATCGGTGAGTGCTATATGTATTTATTGTGCTTTATGTATCATTCCACTGATTGGAATTCCTCCGACACTGATAGCTCAACTCAACCAAAACAACAGAGAACCTTTATTAACACTAGATCTAGGAAGGCACAAGAACCATCTACCATCAACCCTCCAGCCTCTTCTTTTTTAGGGATAGAACCTCCACCAGGCCCACCAGACCTATATTCAAAAGAACGAGGCGGGGCAAGGGGAGGAAGAAGAAGGGGGTCAAGGAACAGAAGACAGTGGGGCTTCAACAGAGGGTGTTATCACTAATTAAAAATTCATCAATGAGTGATAACTTCATTATCAATCTGAGTCCCCTCATCCTCACTGACCCACATATTAAAGTGCTTAGTAAGGGACTCTCTTTTTCCCCCACCAAAACCATGGATCTATTTGAAAGTGTAAAGGATACTCAGCTATTTGCACGTAAACTTTTACTACATAAACACTTCAAACGGTTTCAATTGAACCAAGCCATACATGCAGGAATGGAAGATTCAAGTGATCTGGATGCAGCCTGCTACGATACACTCCTAAATTTATGGGAGGAGGGCAATATCCCACCAGGAATGGGACCATATACACAACTTAGACCTCCCAGTAAATTTACACCAGGAATGTATGGCAGCAGTAATGTTGACACATTTGTTAAACTTGTCACACAAGATCTGAGCAAATTACCTAATATTAGATATAATGGTAATATGAATCAATGTGAAAGGGTAGCTTTGAAAGAATTGTCAGAAAATTCAAACATAACGATTAAACCCTCCGATAAAGGGGGTAACATTGTATTGATGGTAACTGACAATTATATCAAAGAGAACATGAGATTACTCAGTGATGTCGCTTGTTATCGTGTTCTTGATAAAGATCCTACGACTGAATTTCAAAAGGAACTTAAATCAATTCTAGATAAAGCTCTAGAAGAACAACTAATATCAAAAAATGAACATCAATTCATGTTTAACAAGCCACCACAAACGGCGACCTTTTACACACTTCCCAAGGTACACAAAAATAGGTCCAATCCCCCCGGACGACCTATTGTATCTGGAATAGGTAATATAACAGAGGGACCTAGTGTGTACTTGGATAAGGTCTTAAGACCCTTTGTTCTAACCCTACCATCATATGTCAGGGATACTCAAGATGTGCTACGCAGACTAGAGGGGGTAACAGTTGAAAAAGGCACCCTCCTCTGCAGTCTAGATGTAGAATCTCTGTATACCAGTATACAACATCCGGTTGGTATACAAGTAACATCATATTTTCTACGTACTAGAGGCACTCTGCACTCAAATCACAATCAATTTGTGTGTGACCTATTGAACTTCGTACTTACACACAATTACATTTTGTTCAATGATAAGATCTACCTCCAGGTACAGGGTACCTCTATGGGGACAACATTGCCCCCACATTTGCGAACCTGCACCTGGGGTGGTGGGAGAAACAAACAATCTTGAGTGACACATTACAGGAATATACAAATAACATAATTTTATGGCTGCGTTACATTGACGACGTGTGTATTCTCTGGAAAGGAAGCCAGACTCAACTAAATAAGTTTGTAGACATCCTTAATACCAACACACATAATCTGAGATTTACACACGAAATCAATGAAAAAAGCATAATATTCCTTGACCGGTGCATTAGCATTAATGCAGAAGGTTTGGTCACTACAAGTACCCACACCAAGAAAACACCAAGAGAGTCATGTTTGCAATGCAAGACAAAATCTGAGGACAAAAAACTTGTACGCTTCATAGGTACCTATAGTGCACAATGGAAAAATATCAAAAACATCTACTCCAAGCACTGGCACATATTGCTCCAAGATCCGGATCTCAATGAAGTTTTGAATAGTGAGCCATCTATGGTGAGCAGACAGTCGCGAAACCTCAAAGACGCTCTGGTTCATAGCCACTTCACTAAAAATAAAACGAATTCTCCATATACATGGCTTCCACCAAAACCACAGGGAACTTACACATGTGGTTCATGTAAGGCTTGTCAGTATATTAAAATCAGCAAAAAACACACTAGTAATGGCAAAGAATATATCACCAGGGGTTTCTTTAATTGTAAATCTACAAAAATTGTCTATTTGATCACATGTTGCTGTAATTTACAGTATGTTGGTAAAACTGGCAGGGAATTCCGTCGCCGCATTTTAGAGCACATAGGCTCTATAAAAAACTGTGCGGACACCCCTGTCTCTAGACATGTGAGAGAATACCATCAAGGCAATATTAAATCTTTACTATTCCAGGGAATTGATAGCGTTGTACCCACCAATAGAGGGGACAATTGGGACAAAACACTTCTGCAAAAGGAGTCAAGGTCGATTTTTACACAATCCACCTTGACCACTACTGGTATCAATGAGGGTTTTCTTTGCACTCCATTTTTATAATATATGGGAAAAAATGTTTTTTTGTATTATCACCAATTTGAGACTACTAATATAAGATACATATGTGGTCACCTATAACACCTACGGTAGCGACCAACTTTATTCTAACTCGGCTAGCTCTGCGAATTTCAGAATATCCCGGTGATGTGCGGTTTTGTGTCGTTTTCGCCCGGAGTGTATTGCGTTATTTTCGCGGCTGTGATTTAAGCATTTTATTCCCGCTGGCTGCAATACTGCAATGTCGTGTAAAAACGCATGGGGGCGTTTGCGAGCTGTTGTCTTTGAAGTCTAATACCTTCGCGGTTAAACCTACAGTACACAGTCTGTCCATGCGCACACAGTAATAGTAAAATTACATATTTAATTTATTTTAAAGTACAGTACTGTACATGCTCGGACCCTGTTGGGGTGAAGTGAGGGGGTTCCTAACATCTGGGGGCAAAATGAATTTTAATTCTATGGTGAGTACTGTCTTGTTGCCGTATTATTTTGGTGGGGCTGGCTGGGTACTTCTTTAGGGGGCTGACCATTACTGTACATTAAAACTTTTCTTTTTGTTTTTCCTCAGAAAAGAAAACGGCTAATGGGGGGATTTCGATGGATAATATTGTACTGTATGCTGATGTTTTCCGGCCGTACAGTATACTGTGTAATAAACTAGGTGCCCTAGAACAGAAGTTCCCACGCCAATTGCCCGTGAACTTGACCGAGGCCCTAAGTAGTTCCCACGCCAATTGCGCGAATATAATGTAAAATAATCCGTTCTGTGGGTCTGAGCGGGTTGAAATTTGCCTGGTCCTCATGCGGGAGGACCCTTGCCATAGTGGCAAAATGTCAGCCTTGCGCGACCCCCGGAACCGGAGATACCAAAAGACAGTTTAAAAGCACATTACCAAAGTGGCTTTTTTTCTGCCATGCAAGTCAATAGCAGAAACCTGAACTTTAACATTACCCTGACTCCGTTCTGTTGCCACGAGAGGGTCGCAATTTGCCATGCAATCCTGCCGCAACTAGGACTACATGGTGACCGAATCTGAGCCCTCTAGGTCGAACAGAAACGGAGTTGTGGGTTCCAGGTTTCTGCTCATTCTGACTTAGCCGGTTCAAAGATTTCTCCGCCATTATGCTCAATGGTAGGACCCTCCTCGCCGGCGTGACCCTTTCTCGTCGCCATTACTGCTCGGACCTACTGTATGTGGCTGGTGCAGCTTTCTCTGGAAAGAAAAAAATGGAGCAGTTAGTAGGCAGTTACTGTAGTACTGTCAAACTAGTCTACTGTATACTGTACTGGAACTACTGTATACTCTGACTACTGTTAAATTCTATGTACTGTAACCTGATGGCTGGTGCTGCTCTCTCTGTAAAGAAAAAACTAACTACTGTATACTCTTACTATCTGGAAAGAAAAAAGCTGTGCCATACTTACCTGTATCATACTGTACTTACAATACTACAGCACAGTACTACTTTCCTGATGCTTGCCCAATACGCGCAATGACAATAGGCAACACAGTGGCAATATGGTCTATATATTTATTGCAGCGTTCCACGGTGAGTACATTGTTCCAAAAACTCATTATGCCTTTCAACAACTCGTCCTTTTTGGAGGGTTTCGCCACTTTCCGGATATGGTCCTTCAGCTAATGCCAGACCATTTCGATCGGATTGAAGTCTGGCGACCTGTCATTGGAAAGAAAGGACAATTGGTTTAAGAGCTAAAAACAGTGGGGAACAAAAATGGGACACGGTCTACTGCACTTACTCCGCTGGCGTCTTCACCCAGTTGATGCCGCGCTCAAGGATATGCGCCGTTGACGCGGTGTGCTTGGGATCGTTGTCCTGGTAGAAGCGGTGACCATTGGGGAAGTCGCGTGTGATGTATTGCACTATCTCGGGCACAATGTTGTCTTGGAAGAAAGCTTTATTCATGATTCCTATAGCAAGAAAAGAAAAGTGCTCAAAAAACTGCACAATAGTACAGTACAGTGCATACGGTAAGGCAACACTAGTCAAGTACAGTGCATTAGGCGACATTATATTTGATACATTTTACCTTCAAAGATGACAATGCATCCCGGTCCACGCCTAGAGATGGCACCCCACACATGCAGCTTCACAGGGTTTTTGGCCGTGGCTTCAAAGATATGCGGCCTTTTTTGTGGAACTCAAATCTTGCAAATCTCTCCAGCGACACAGTAGACTCATCAGTGAAGGCATACAGACAGAAAATCAAAAAACAATAAACAAATAAGTCCTTGGCGCACTATCTGGTATATAACCTGACAGAAAAAGAAGTCCATATGTCCTTGATGATAGGGATATTAGATCCGAAATCCGATCACACTGGAGGTCCTTGGAGGTAGTAGAATCAGATCTGTGATGGTATAAAAAACAAAACAACCATTGCGCAGTGCTTCTGGTCAAACATCAACTCCCCCACCGTTGCCAGCTACTTACTTAAAAATAGATTAAAAAGGGCCTCAAAAGGTATCTTTGTCTTCCTTCCCTGTTGTCTAATCCCAGGCGGGATGTCCCCTCCGTTCAGATGTAGGTCTCCCACCAGCACAATACCGGAAAATGAGGAAATGAAGCCAATGGTATGATACCGTAACGATTTAATAAAAACTACGGGGCTATAAAACAATGCACTCACATGTATACAGTCCCTATGCACAGGATACAATGTGCCGTCCGCTTGCGTGGGAGGATATCGGGAAGCTGCAGATGGAGGTGCGACTTGGCTTTGATCCCCGCTTCGTGGCCGCGACTCGGAGCGCCTCGTCCCCCTCTGATGACGTCACTGCCCAAGCTCCCGTTCTCCTCCTCACATGCGTGCACGTCGTATCACAAAGACTCCACCCTACGCGCGTTTCGTGACTACTGACGTCACTTCTTCAGGGGTAATGGAGTGTTGTTAGCAATAGGTGCTATTTAAGCACATTGAGTAATGTCCGCTGAGTTCTCATTGGATAATTACCTAACTGGAAACCCCTGCTCATTACCATACACATACAATCAATTCACACACAATAATATTCCCATTACATGGATTACACATAATAAAAAACAATAAAAACTGCAATTTACACATAACTTTTACAGCAAAAGACAAACAGTTAATGTGCTTGCACTTTAAAATACAATGTTTATTCTAGTGGTGGTTATGCAGCCTTATACTGCATGGAAAACTACCCACTGTTAGATCTGTTTAGAGAACTCAGAGGAAAAGATTTGGAAATAAAGGATTTTCTAGCATATGCCCTCCAAATATAGAATTAATCTAGCCATCCTTTAAAAATGATGCCAGATCAAACTCGATATTTAGACCTCTTGGGGTCAGGGTTTTGAGGGTATAGATCCAGAAGCTTTCGCGTCTGGATATTAAATTCATCTTATCTCCCCCTCTCCAATTTTGTTTTGGGCATTCAATCCCCATGCATATTAATCCTGCTGGATTTTGATCATGTTTCAATTTAAAGTGGTTGGAGACACTATGTGTCTCCAAACCCCTTTTAATGTTGTATATATGCTCAGCAAAGCGTCGCTTCAGTGGTCTACCTGTTCGCCCTACATATTGTAGCCCACACGGGCACTCTAACAGATAGACCACAAAAGGACTTCTGCAGGTGATAAATGATCTAATTGGGAATGATTTGCCTGTAGCATTAGATCTAAAGTCTTTGCATTTTAGACCATATTTACAGCCTATACATTTATTGCATAAAAAGAATCCATTAAGTTCCTTCAACCATGTTGTGTTACGTGTTTTTAATTGATTGAATGGACAGCTTGGTGAAAGTTTTAATTTAAGATTATCAGCCTTTTTGAAGACTACCTGTGGATGCTGGGGTAAAATTGTTTTTAAATTGTTTTTAACACCCCGTCACCCTGTAGGATACTCCAATGCTTTTTTATTATTGCTGTAATTTTATCTGCCATTCCATTATATTTTGTGATAAAGAGAATAAATTCAACCCCATCCTGTTTGCTATTTATTCCCAATTAGATCATTTATCACCTGCAGAAGTCCTTTTGTGGTCTATCTGTTAGAGTGCCCGTGTGGGTTACAATATGTAGGGCGAACAGGTAGACCACTGAAGCGACGCTTTGCTGAGCATATATACAACATTAAAAGGGGTTTGGAGACACATAGTGTCTCCAACCACTTTAAATTGAAACATGATCAAAATCCAGCAGGATTAATATGCATGGGGATTGAATGCCCAAAACAAAATTGGAGAGGGGGAGATAAGATGAATTTAATATCCAGACACGAAAGCTTCTGGATCTATACCCTCAAAACCCTGACCCCAAGAGGTCTAAATATAGAGTTTGATCTGGCATCATTTTTAAAGGATGGCTAGATTAATTCTATATTTGGAGGGCATATGCTAGAAAATCCTTTATTTCCAAATCTTTTCCTCTGAGTTCTCTAAACAGATCTAACAGTGGGTAGTTTTCCATGCAGTATAAGGCTGCATAACCACCACTAGAATAAACATTGTATTTTAAAGTGCAAGCACATTAACTGTTTGTCTTTTGCTGTAAAAGTTATATGTAAATTGCAGTTTTTATTGTTTTTTATTATGTGTAATCCATGTAATGGGAATATTATTGTGTGTGAATTGATTGTATGTGTATGGTAATGAGCAGGGGTTTCCAGTTAGGTAATTATCCAATGGGAACTCAGCGGACATTACTCAATGTGCTTAAATAGCACCTATTGCTAACAACACTCCATTACCCCTGAAGAAGTGACGTCAGTAGTCACGAAACGCGCGTAGGGTGGAGTCTTTGTGATACGACGTGCACGCATGTGAGGAGGAGAACGGGAGCTTGGGCAGTGACGTCGTCAGAGGGGGACGAGGCGCTCCGAGTCGCGGCCACGAAGCGGGGATCAAAGCCAAGTCGCACCTCCATCTGCAGCTTCCCGATATCCTCCCACGCAAGCGGACGGCACATTGTATCCTGTGCATAGGGACTGTATACATGTGAGTGCATTGTTTTATAGCCCTGTAGTTTTTATTAAATCGTTACGGTATCATACCATTGGCTTCATTTCCTCATTTTCCGGTATTGTGCTGGTGGGAGACCTACATCTGAACGGAGGGGACATCCCGCCTGGCAACTGTGCTGAGATTAGACAACAGGGAAGGAAGACAAAGATACCTTTTGAGGCCCTTTTTAATCTATTTTTAAGTAAGTAGCTGGCAACGGTGGGGGAGTTGATGTTTGACCAGAAACACTGCGCAATGGTTGTTTTGTTTTTTATACCATCACAGATCTGATTCTACTACCTCCAAGGACCTCCAGTGTGATCGGATTTCGGATCTAATATCCCTATCATCAAGGACATATGGACTTCTTTTTCTGTCAGGTAATATACCAGATAGTGCGCCAAGGACTTATTTGTTTATTGTTTGTTTGATTTTCTGTCTGTATGCCATTGCTGTACATTCCTTGTGGATAGGTTTTTGTTGTTTTTTAATCCTTAGGCAGCCGCTTTCTCAGTCTACCAGCTAGTCTGCAGAATTCATTTCATTTATACTGTTGGTTCTTGTAAAGTAGATCCAACATTTAGAGCACTTATTTATCACTTAAAGGATAGTTAAGTTAGGTCAATAGGTTGAGCGCTTAGTATATGTTTTAGTTTAATTTATATCACCAGACTCATCAGTGAATATGCAATCCTGGAAAGTCTCCCCGCTGTCGATCCATGCCTGGGCCTGGAGCACTCTTTTGATTTTGTTTGCGTCCCGTATCATGGGGTACACTCTGTAATGACACGGAATAAAAAAAATTTGCGGCACAGTGCAGTACAGTTTGCGAAACAACACTTTTACCTCCTGTACTGTCCAGTACTAACCTCACACGTCCATATTTCCATCCAATGCTGCGTCTCATCTTCTTTATGCTGGTCTCGGATACAGTCAGATTGTGCTTTTCCTGCAGAGTGTTTTTAACCCTTAATGCACTCCTCTCATCATTCTCCTCACTTATTTTGTCCACCAGAACAGTTGTCTCCCTACAATGTAAAGAAATTATATTGTTTTATTAATATGCAGCAATATAAAATGTACTGTTGTAATATAAATATAAATATACATCCTATATATACCGTTGTAAGATTAATTGAAATATACAAAAAATGTATACTGCTGTACTATAAATATAAATAGACAAAATATATATACTGTTGTACTATAAATATAAATATACAAAATAAATATACTGTTGTAATATAAATATAAATATACATCCTATATATACCGTTGTAAGATTAATTGAAATATACAAAAAATGTTTACTGCTGTATTATAAATATAAATAGACAAAATATATATACTGTTGTACTATAAATATAAATATACAAAATAAATATACTGTTGTAATATAAATATAAATATACATCCTATATATACCGTTGTAAGATTAATTGAAATATACAAAAAATGTATACTGCTGTACTATAAATATAAATAGACAAACTACTGTATGTTGTAATATAAATCAACAGAAATAACAACAGTATTACAGTAGATACAGAACTGTACTGTAGATGTACAGTGCAGTTTTCTATATTTTTTTTTGTTAAGTTTTATAAATATACTTACGCGTTAGTTACCCTTGGTGCCCTTTTGCGGTCTCTGTTTTTTCCGTATGCATGATAGCACACGGTGCTTGATGGCACAACGAGGTCAGAAGTAGCTAACCAGCATTGGATAGCAGCAATTCGGTGTCCGCTCGTGTACATGTCCTTAATTCGCATGCTGAGATCCTTTGAAATATTTTTAACAGGCATTGCTGAGAGTAGAAAGAAATACAAACACAAGAATGTATATTCGATGTTTAGTCGATGTGTATTCTATGTGCAGTCAATCCACAAAATGGATGGTGTATTTATACGGTAATGACTCACATTAGAGTACGCCCACTTTCAACACCTGTACCTGGTCGCCATGCATAAAAGGTTACACACTTTGCATAGCCCACCACTCCATGATCTTTATCTGAACTTGCCCTTGTCCAGATACTGCATTGTGCCACCTGCTTCCATGGAGCATCCCCGTTTCTATGGACGCAGGAACCCTCTCGCCTCTGCCGTGCCTGTCATGCTGAAAAAGCGAAAGACGGTTGCCGTTTCCACGCCAAGGGCAAAGCGACAGGTTAAGGCCAATAAAGAAAACCTTCTGCTGACCCCGAAGGTTAAGGGTTTTCTTAGACGTAAGCCTCATTATGTGAAGAAGATATACGATGATGTACTCTCGACACAAAACGAATGGCAGCCAACTCATCGAATCCGCAGACCACTTCCTCCCATATGCTTCGAAGACTCTGCTGTAGCTGTCCCGGAAATCTTCATCCCGTCTTCTCCACCCCCATCTTCTCCGGTTCCATCTGACGACGCTGCCGCCTCTGAAATCCACGGGTCACTTTCTCCTTTGCTCTTAGACGACTCTGCTTCTCGCCCGGAAATCCAAAGGTCACCTTCTCCATCCCTCTTCAACGACGCTGCCGCTTCTCCACTACCGGGTATCCACAGGTCACCTCCTCCACTCTCCATGCCGCTTCTGTCCATGGAAACCCCATCTCATCCTCCGTTGCACCCATCCCCCCAGATGTCCAGACGCCATGCACAAGAAGCAGCTCATTAGACCGGATGCTGAATGGGATAAGTGTGGATCTCCCCGGGAATTCTATTGTGCTGGCAAAGATAGATCTGCTTCTGGAGACAATGCTAAATGTGGAGCAACGGATGCTACAAATGGAGCAACGGATGGATCAATGGATGGAGAAGATAGAGGCTGACATAGCGGGCATACATTATTTGCTCGGTGCTAATGCCCCTGTTTCCCCGACGCCGGAGCAGGGGGGTGACATGGATTTGATGAATGGGACCTTCGACCCCCTTCCATCACCAAGCGCCCCCCCTCCACCAGAAGATGTAGTGTACATGTATGCCATTGAGGAGGACATGACAACCCCGTCAAGACCACGCCAGGAGACAACACGGCGACCACGACCGGAGGAAAGCTTCCTCCCAGACAACCTACCATCGCCCGTCGCCACAAGCACACCCGCTCCCAAAAGACCTACACCCGCTCGCATCGAAACAGTGCCCGACATCACCCTGCGCGATCTGACAGCGGCGCTTAGGGAGAAGTATAGGGTGATGAGTGCTGGTGCACCCCACAAGTATGCCTTGATCATTTTTAAGCACCATGTTCCCTACACGTTGTACTGCGAGTGGGGGTTCAAAGTGAACTACGAAGGAAATCGCGTTAAAAAGGCGCTTCCTGTCAATTTAAGGAAAAATATTGTGGAAGAAATGCGGCGCTTTTATGCAGTTACAGATCCTGTAATGAAAGGCGTTCGAGACTGCATTAATGGCGTTTTGCGCCATGCAAGGAATTGGCCATACCTGGACAACGTGGAGGACTTTCAGTGAGACCATACTGTTGTGATGAACTGTATTGTACTGTACATGTTTTGCCCTACAGTACCTGCTGTACTTAAACAAAGGAGATGTTGTTGTGTGTTTTTTTCCACAGGACATGCACAACTCCAGTCCCTGAGGGCCGCAAACAGGCACGGTTTTCAATGTTGCCCTGAAAACCTGCCCTGTTTGCTGCCCTCTAGGACTGAACTGGTGCAGGTCTGACTGACAGTGTTGCGCACCATCCCACTGTACTGTACTGTATACAGTACTGGGTTTCTTTAATAAAGGAGATGTTACTTAAAATGCTTCAACAGTGTACTGTATTTGTAAATAAATGTTTTTGAACTGACTGCACCAATAAAAGAACATGTTGATTT
Organism: Ascaphus truei; assembly: GCF_040206685.1. NCBI lineage: Eukaryota > Metazoa > Chordata > Amphibia > Anura > Ascaphidae > Ascaphus > Ascaphus truei. The sequence goes on from NC_134490.1 coordinate 104,391,957, forward strand.
GTCTTACTGTACTGTGCATTGTTTCCATTTGCTCCTTTGATAGTACTGTATAACAAAATACAGAGTAACAAATGCTTGCTGCACTGTTTTTTTAGTGCCTGGTCGCGCAATTGGCGTGGGAACTAGGGCAATTGGCATGGGAACTAGGTCAATTGGCGTGGGAACTTCTGTTCTAGGGCACCTAGAAATAAAATTCATTTTGCCCCTAGATCTTAGGAACCCCCTCACTTGACCCCAACAGGGTCCGAGCAGTAATGGCGATGAGAAAGGGTCACGCCGGCGAGGAGGGTCCTACCATTGAGCGTAATGGCGGAGAAAGCTTTGAACCGGCTAAGTCAGAATGAGCAGAAACCTGGAACCCACAACTCCGTTTCTGTTCGACCTAGAGGGCTCAGATTCGGTCACCATGTAGTCCTAGTTGCGGCAGGATTGCATGGCAAATTGCGACCCTCTCGTGGCAACAGAACGGAGTCAGGGTAATGTTAAAGTTCAGGTTTCTGCCATTGACTTGCATGGCAGAAAAAAAGTCACTTTGGTAATGTGCTTTTAAACTGTCTTTTGGTATCTCCGGTTCCGGGGGTCGTTCAAGGCTGATATTTTGCCACTATGGCAAGGGTCCTCCCGCATGAGGACCAGGCAAATTTCAACCCGCTCAGACCCACAGAACGGATTATGTTACATTATACTTATATACAGTATTTATATATTTTTATTTTAAAGATATTAAAGAATGTACTGTATTGTATTTAAAACATGTGACTGTAAACCATAGTGACTGACAAATATTTTCACACCCTGATGAAATACAGTATCAGTTTACTCTCAATTCTCACAATGCTGTGCACATCAGATTTACATTTCAAATTCGAGAGGGGATTTTCCAAAGCATTACCGTTCAAACAACAGGCCTCTAAGGGTTGGGGGAGGGGGGTGGTGTGATTAGACGCAGGCGTACTGAGTGTTTGTAGCTCGGCTATGGGTGGATTAAGAACACAATGGCAATATGCAGAAGGTTAACGACCCAGTGGAGAGAGGGGGTTGGTAGGATAGGGTGACTCAGCCGATTGACGCTTGGCTAGGGAGGGATTAAAAACTCTGGAGGTGTGTGGCTGAAATAGTTAACAGCACTGTAATTTCAAAAGGCAGTTCATCATAATAATTTGATGAATAAACCCCCAAAGACAACCCCCAAATACAGTACATAAAAAGCAAGTCACTTTAACTCCCTTTGCCCCATGCACCAAAAATGTTTTGTGGCAAAAGAATTTAATAAAGGCTGCAGAATGTATTATTGTGTGTTGATGGTTGGAATTGCTGTGCACTTTAAATGTTTCAACATTGTACAGTATTTGTAAATAAATGTTTTTGTAGTGACTCCACCAATAAAAGAACATGTTGAATTGCCTCACATTGTTTCCATTTGCTCCTTTGACAGTGTAACAAATGTAGAGGCTTGCTGCACTGTTTTTTTACTGCCTGACCGCAATGCCGCAAGATCGGCAACATTGTAAAAAAAGAGCAATGAGCGCGCAATTGGCGTGGGAACTAGGTCAATTGGCGTGGGAACTTCTGTTCTAGGGCACCTAGAAATAAAATTCATTTTGCCCCTAGATGTTAGGAACCCCCTCACTTGACCCCAACAGGGTCCAAGCAGTAATGGCGACGAGAAAGGGTCACGCCGGCGAGGAGAGTCCTACCATTGAGCATAATGGCGGAGAAAGCTTTGAACTTTTAAACTGTCTTTTGGTATCTCCAGTTCCGTGGGTCGTGCAAGGCTGATATTTTGCCACTATGGCAAGGGTCCTCCCGCATGAGGACCAGGCAAATTTCAACCCGCTCAGACCCACAGAACGGATTATTTTACATTATATTCGCGCAATTGGCGTGGGAACTACTTAGGGCCTCGGTCAAGTTCACGGGCAATTGGCGTGGGAACTTCTGTTCTAGGGCACCTAGAAATAAAATTATTTTTGCCCATAGATGTTAGGCACTGTACACCACTGTACAGTATACTGTAGAAGACACATAATGAAACGATACTGAACATGTAGAATAAATGCATAGTTTTATTTATTCGGGTGTATTACACAGTATACTGTACGGCCGGAAAACATCAGCATACAGTAGAATATTATCCATCGAAATCCCCCCATTAGCCATTTTCTTTTCTGAGGAAAAACAAAAAGAAAAGTTTTAATGTACGGTAATGGTCAGCCTCCTAAAGAAGTACCCAGCCAGCCCCACCAAAATAATACGGCAACAAGACAGTACTCACCATAGAACTTCCACTGCCAGTCCAGCTTTCTTAATCATCCACGTCGATAGTTTGCAGCGGGACTAGTCCACCTGTAGGCTGGAAATCGCTTAGGTACATGCAAGCTTCATCAAAACTGCACGCGAAATCCGACTCAGGCTCAGGCTGACAGTGGGACCGTCATTGGAAGCCGGTGCTGGGGCTGGTGCATTGCTTGGCAGCGACTGTCGCTTCTTAGTTGGTTTTAACATGACCCTTCGCCTTTTGCCGCCTCCATGATCATAGATACGGGAAAATCCGGTGACACACACCAATACCCTCCAACAAATTGGGACTCAATACGGTGAAAACAAGGATCGCTACATAACCTTTTCCTTAATGCACGCTTCCACGTATGAGGAGTTGGCGAAAATTTGTAAAAGTCATACTTTTCGATAAAATACTGATAAATTTGAGCAACTGTTGCCATCTTATCATCTGTTGCATTAATCGCGGCCCATATCAAATACGCATAACTTCTGTCGGGTTTTTGGAAAGCGGGCTGCACTTCAACACTCATGGTGGGTCTCTGGAGAATAGTGTAACAGAAACTGAAACTGGTCTTTGTCTTTCTTTAATATGAAAAGCCTAAATTGATACATTTTTGCAACTCTTCCTTCAGTCTCAAGGCCAAGGCCAAGTTACAATGGCACACTGTGGTACAGTATCTTTTTTAAACGAAACACCTGCAAGCCGACACATTACTGATTCGGCGCATTACAATTCATGAATTTCTGCCATCTGGCGGACACGCGAAGCATTGCAGCCTATTAAAATCCGAACCATTATCAATAAACGCATCAGCCGGGCATGACCCGTGGCTGGGAATGCAAGGTGAACGCGGCATGCGCCAGGTGAACAGCGTCGCATTCCAGGAACCAGCCAGGGACAAACCGGTGATTTGTTAGAATAAAAGCTGCCGCAACAGTATCAACAATAGGTACCCTATCTGTCTTTAACATCATGTATTTACACAACATCTTTAAGACAGTATCTACTGTATATTAGAACATTATATGTGCATTAGTAAGTTCCCTGGTAACCAGTGTGTCTTTATGCATACAATAAGGCTATTTAATTTATCCAACAGAGACATCCTTCATTGTATATACCCCCATAATGATAAATGACACTGCCAAACTGTAATATTCATTGCGCTATAAGTCCCTATATTGTCATTTTGTGTGTGCCGTTATTTACAGAGTGAGCGTCATCACTTTAAATGTTTATGATTGGCTGACAGCTACAGCCAACTAAAGGAGAGAATTCCTCTTAGCCTCCCTCCCCTCTAGAGGGAGCGTCATTGCGTTATGAGCCACGATTGGGTGCTGGTTACATCCAATCAAAGAAGGGAATCAATTCATCACCCTGGCAACCATGGCCAATAAATACCTACGGAATTGACTTGGAACCCGCCCCCGATGAAGCCCGTCATGGTGAAACGTACGTAGGGTACGTCTGACGTCATCATCACGTGACGTCGGCTCATCGGAGAGGTGTGGGCCTGTGTATCGTCTGGGTGCTTCGTAGACTGCATTCGTGGGCAGTAAGAGCACCCAGACTTTAGGGTCAGTCTGTTTCATCTCGGTTTATGTGTCTATTCTGCAAGCCAGGGTCATACGCAAGATGATTTAGCCCAGATAGTGTCAACTCGACCCTCTTTTCCAAGTACAACAAGTCTGTTTCTTTTCTTTACTTTATTTGGGGAAAGTAGCATAAAATACAGTCACTTGTGAAGAGATGTTGATATGTGAATAGTGTCTCTCTGTGGGTGCCTTGGTAGCTAAGAGCAGGTGAGAAGATAATCCTACCATACAGGAGTATACAGCAGTGCTCACTCATCCAGAGGTAATGGTGGAAAAGGAAGTGAGGGGCAAGGGTCACACTAAAGGTTCAGTGAGACTGCACTAACTGTCAGCAAAAGACAGGGGGGGAAATGGGAAAGCCCAAAACTAGGAGGACTGGAGAAGTTTTTTAAGTAGGAAGGGGGGTCATTCCTGCTCAACCTTAATATCCATCAATATATAGTTGTAGTGGCGGTGCAATGGGAAGAAACCAATATATTTCCAAAAAAGGTGTTCGAGAGATGATCACCAGAAAAGATTTCCAATTAAGTTGCACTCAGTGTTTATTTATTTTTCCTTATAATTAAACAGTAGGTGTCCTAAGGTTGCTTATGTTTCACAAACACCAAGGAGATAAGTACATAGGGAAATACTAAAAGTTAAAATCATTTTATTAAACTCATCTATCAAAAAAACCCAAATAAACTATATTAAAATTCTTGCTTCTCTTTTTTTAACACAGTATGTACTAATTGTTTCACCAATGATAATTATATCGTAATCGTTTGGTTATCACACAGTCTCCAGACGCTAGTATATGCAGTAGTGAACAGCACGCTAATCCTAGGTTTATCACTCTCGGTTGTACAGAGTATCAATCATGGTCGCACAAAATATCAATGTCTGAGATGGAATACTTGTCTCAATAGTGGATGGTTACTATTGTAACCCTGCTGAGTTGCAAACACAGCAGTAGTCAGAACACAGCTCATCTACTGTTATTTCTTATAGAAGGTAAGTATCAGTATATATAGTGTATTATGTAGGACTGTGAACTAGATCGGTAGGCTGCCCCTAGGGTCAATGCAGCCTTACTAAGAATAATATAAATTTAATTCTTACTTTTGCTGTCTTAGCTATGTAGTTAGTATCCATAAACAGAATAAAATGCAAATGCGGCTCTGATCTCACACGGGTAAACCAAGGGGTTAATGCCTTATAAGCACATATACAATGTTAGCACCAGATGTTACGATTGCACTTGGTATCGTGTAGGACTGTGAGCTAGCTGGGTAGGCCAACCCTAAGGTCAATACAGCCCTGCTAAGAATTATATATATTTAATTCTCACTATTGTTGTCTTAGCTATATGTGCTTAGTACAGATGTGGTTCTGATCTCACATGGATAAAGCAAAGGGTAAATGCCTTATCAACACATATATGCATACAATAATAACACCATGTGTTTTAACCCAGGTCAGGCGTTTCATATGAGTCAGTGATTGCACTTAGTAATACACTGCAGTTATAAGCCACTCTATATATACTGATACTTACTGATATACTGATACTTACCTTCTATAAGAAATAACAGTAGATGAGCTGTGTTCTGACTACTGCTGTGTTTGCAACTCAGCAGGGTTACAATACTAACCATCCACTATTGAGACAAGTATTCCATCTCAGACATTGATATTTTGTGCGACCATGATTGATACTCTGTACAACCGAGAGTGATAAACCTAGGATTAGCGTGCTGTTCACTTCTGCATATACTAGCGTCTGGAGACTGTGTGATAACCAAACGATTACGATATAATTATCATTGGTGAAACAATTAGTACATACTGTGTTAAAAAAAGAGAAGCAAGAATTTTAATATAGTTTATTTGGGGTTTTTTGATAGATGAGTTTAATAAAATGATTTTAACTTTTAGTATTTCCCTATGTACTTATCTCCTTGGTGTTTGTGAAACATAAGCAACCTTAGGACACCTACTGTTTAATTATAAGGAAAAATAAACAATAGGCTGAGTGCAACTTAATTGGGAATCTTTTCTGGTGATCATCTCTCGAACACCTTTTTTGGAAATATATGGACTGGAGAAGTTGCCAGAGCAACCAGGGGTATGACAGACTGGAAGGAAAAAGAGATACATAATGTATCCATTCCATCTGCACTGAGAGAGAACTGCAAGGAAAGTGACATCCTAGTGCAGCTAGCAGGGGGAACTGCCAAGGGAAGGGGGGCTGAAACAGAAAAGGCAGACAGGGGTATTTCTGTTCCATGACACTCCCCGTCTGGTATCTGGAGATACCACTATTTAAGGTGTATGTGGAACATATGTGCAATATAACATAACATAACAACTTCATGTCCACATAACGGTGGGATACCGGCCGGTACCACCAGCTTGACATCCTTTGCCATCTCGGTAAGGTAGGTGGAGGCACAGCTCTAGGTCAGCTTGATGCACCACAATGTCTCTCAGAGTTCATAGAACTGGTAGTCAGTTCTTCCTTATTATAGTCCGATTTGGGCATTAGGAGGATAGTCTCTGTGATAGGTCTTAAAAAGGTTTTAACGATCCCTTTCTGGGTCACCCAAACTTCTACCTTGCGGACCCTTTCGTCTTCGCTTGGGATGGTTCTTAGCATCATAGAGTCCAAGATACGCCGGACTACCCCGATCATGCGTTCCCATGCTCCGCCCATGTGAGAGGAGTGAGGAGGGTTGAATGTCCACGTGCACTCTTGGTCGCGCAAGTATCTTTGGATACTATTGTCTCTATTACACTGGCGACCAACTTTATTCTTACTTGGCTAGCTCCGCGAATTTCAGAAGATCCCGGTGATGTGCGGTTTTGTGTCGTTTTCTCCCGGGGTGTATAGCGTTATTTTCGTGGCTGTGATTTAAGCATTTTATTCCCGCTGGCTGCAATACTGCAATGCCGTGTAAAAACACATGGGGGCGTTTGCGAGCTGTTGTCTCTGAAGTCTAATACCTTCGCGGTTCAACCTACAGTACACAGTCTGTGCGTGCGCGCGCAGTAATAGTAAAATTGCATATTTAATTTATTTTAAAGTACAGTACTGTACTGGTACATGCTCGGACCCTGTTGGGGTGAAGTGAGGGGGTTCCTAACATCTGGGGGGAAATGAATTTTAATTCTATGGTGAGTACTGTCTTGTTGCCGTATTATTTTGGTGGGGCTGGCTGGGTACTTCTTTAAGGGGCTGACCATTACTGTACATTAAAACTTTTCTTTTTTTTTCCTCAGAAAAGAAAACGACTAATGGGGGGATTTCGATGGATAATATTGTACTGTATGCTGATGTTTTCCGGCCGTACAGTATACTGTGTAATAAACCCTGAATAAATAAAACTATGCATTTATTCTACATATTCAGTATCGTTTCATTATGTGTCTTCCACAGTATACTGTACAGTGGTATACTGTACAGTGCCTAACATCTATGGGCAAAAATAATTTTATTCCTAGGTGCCCTAGAACAGAAGTTCCCACGCCAATTGCCCGTGAACTTGACCGCGGCCCTAAGTAGTTCCCACGCCAATTGCGCGAATATAATGTAAAATAACCTGTTCTGTGGGTCTGAGCGGGTTGAAATTTACCTGGTCCTCATGCGGGAGGACCCTTGCCATAGTGGCAAAATATCAGCCTTCCAAGACCCCCGAAACCGGAGATACAAAAAGACATTTAAAAGCACATTACCAAAGTGGCTTTTTTTCTGCCATGCAAGTCAATGGCAGAAACCTGAACTTTAACATCACCCTGACTCCGTTCTGTTGCCACGAGAGGGTCGCAATTTGCCATGCAATCCTGCCGCAACTAGGACTACATGGTCACCGAATCTGAGCCCTGTAGGTCGAACAGAAACGGAGTTGTGGGTTCCAGGTTTCTGCTCATTCTGACTTAGCCGGTTCAAAGCTTTCTCCACCATTACGCTCAATGGTAGGACCCTCCTCGCCGGCGTGACCCTTTCTCGTCGCCATTACTGCTGGGACCCTGTTGGGGTCAAGTGAGGAGGTTCCTAAGTGGGGAACAAAAATGGGACACGGTCTACTGCACTTACTCCGCTGGTGTCTTCACCCAGTTGATGCCGCGCTCAAGGATATGCGCCGTTGACGCAGTGTGCTTGAGATCGTTGTCCTGGTAGAAGCGGTGACCATTGGGGAAGTCGCGTGTGATGTATTGCACTATCTCGGGCACAATGTTGTCTTGGAAGAAAGCTTTATTCATGATTTCTATAGCAAGAAAAGAAAAGTGCTCAAAAAACTGCACAATAGTACAGTACAGTGCATACGGTAAGGCAACACTAGTCAAGTACAGTGCATTAGGCGACATTATATTTGATAAATTTTACCTTCAAAGATGACAATGCATCCCGGTCCATGCCTAGAGATGGCACCCCACACATGCAGCTTCACAGGGTGTTTTGGCCGCGGCTTCAAAGATAAGCGGACTTTTTTGTGGAACGCAAATCTTGCAAATCTCTCCAGCGACACAGTAGACTCATCAGTGAAGATGCAATCCTGGAAAGTCTCCCCACTGTCGATCCATGCCTGGGCCTGGACCACTCTTTTGATTTTGTTTGCGTCCCGTATCATGGGGTACGCTCTGTAATGACAAGGATTTTTTTTTTTTAGCGGCACAGTGCAGTACAGTTTGCTAAACAACACTTTTACCTCCTGTACTGTCCAGTACTAACCTCACACGTCCATATTTCCATCCAATGCTGCGTCTCATCTTCTTTATGCTGGTCTCGGATACAGTCAGATTGTGCTTTTCCTGCAGAGTGTATTTGACCCTTAATGCACTCCTCTCATCATTCTCCTCACTTATTTTGTCCACCAGAACAGTCGTCTCCCTACAATGTTAAGAAATTATATTGTTTTATTAATATGCAGCAATATAAAATGTATATAAATGTAATGTTGTAATATACAGTACATTAAATATAAATAGACAAAATATATATACTGTTGTACTATTAATATAAATATACAAAATAAATATACTGTTGTAATATAAATATAAATATACAGTACATCCTATTCAGTATATACCGTTGTAAGATTACTGTAATTGAAATATACAAAAAATGTATACTGCTGTACTATAAATATAAATAGACAAAATATATATACTGTTGTACTATAAATATAAATATACAAAATAAATATACTGTTGTAATATAAATATAAATATACAGTACATCCTATTCAGTATATACCGTTGTAAGATTACTGTAATTGAAATATACAAAAAATGTATACTGCTGTACTATAAATATAAATAGACAAAATATATATACTGTTGTACTATAAATATAAATATACAAAATAAATATACTGTTGTAATATAAATATAAATATACAGTACATCCTATTCAGTATATACCGTTGTAAGATTAATTGAAATATACAAAAAATGTATACTGCTGTACTATAAATATAAATAGACAAACTACTGTACAGTATGTTGTCATATAAATCAACAGAAATAACAACAGTATTACAGTAGATACAGAACTGTACTGTAGATGTACAGTACAGTTTTCTATATTTTTTTTTTGTTAAGTTTTATAAATATACTTACGCGTTTGTTACCCTTGGTGCCTTTTTCCGGTCTCTGTTTTTTCCTTGTGCATGATACAGTAGCTCACGGTGGTTAATGGCACAACGAGGTCAGAAGTAGCTAACCAGCGTTGGATAGCAGCAATTCGGTGTCCGCTTCTGTACATCTCTTTAATTCGCATGCTGAGATCTTTTGAAATCTTTTTAACAGGCATTGCTGCGAGTAGAAAGAAATACAAACACAAGAATGTATATTCGATGTTTAGTCGATGTGTATTCTATGTGCAGTCAATACACAAAATGGATGGTGTATTTATACGGTAATGACTCACACGCCCACTTTCAACACCTGTACCTGGCCGCCATGCATAAAAGGTCACACACTTTGCATAGGCCACCACTCCAGGATCTTTATCTGAACTTGCCCTTGTCCAGATACTGTACTGCATTGTGCCACCTGCTTCCATGGAGCCTCCCCGGTTCTATGGACGCAAGAACCCTCTCACCTCTGCTGTGCCTGTCATGCTGAAAAAGCGAAAGGCGGTTGCCGTTTCCACGCCAAGGGCAAAGCAACAGGCTAAGGCCAATAAAGAAAACCTTCTGCTGACCCCAAAGGTTAAGGGTTTTCTTAGACGTAAGCCTCATTATGTGAAGAAGATATACGGTAATACGCTCTCTACGCAAAACGAATGGCAGCCAACCCATCGGACCCACAGACCACTTCCCATATGCTTCGACGACTCTGCTTTAGCTGTCCCGGAAATCTTCATCCCGTCTTCTCCACCCCCATCTTCTCCGGTTCCATCGGACGATGCTGCCGCCTCTGAAATCCACGGGTCACTTTCTCCTTTGCTCTTAGACGACTCTGCTTCTCGCCTGGAAATCCAAAGGTCACCTTCTCCATCCCTCTTCGACGCTACCGCTTCTCCTCTACCGGGTATCCACAGGTCACCTCCTCCACTCTCCATCGATGCCGCTTCTCTCCATGGAACCCCCATCTCATCCTCCGTTGCACCCATCCCCCCAGATGTCCAGACGCCATGCACAAGAAGCAGCTCTTTGGACCGGATGCTGAATGGGATAAGTGTGGATCTCCCCGGGAATTCTATTGTGCTGGCAAAGATAGATCTGCTTCTGGAGACAATGTTAAATGTGGAGCAACGGATGCTACAAATGGAGCAACGGATGGATCAACGGATGGAGAAGATAGAGGCTGACATTGCGGGCATACATTATTTGCTCGGTGCTAATGCCCCTGCTTCAGGAGGGTGACATGGATGTGATGAATGGGACCTTCGACCCCCTTCCATCACCAAGCGCCCCCCATCCACCAGAAGATGTAGTGTACATGTATGCCGTTGAGGAGGACATGACAACCCCGTCAAGACCATGCCAGGAGACAACACGGTGACCACGACCGGAGGAAAGCTTCCTCCCAGACATCCTACCATCGCCCGTCACCACAAGCACACCCGCTCCCAAAAGACCTACACCCGCTCGCATCGAAACAGTGCCCGACATCACCCTGCGCGATCTGACAGCGGCGCTTAGGGAGAAGTATAGGGTGATGAGTGCTGGTGCATCCCACAAGTATGCCTTGATCATTTTTAAGCACCATGTTCCCTACACGTTGTACTGCGAGTGGGTGTTCAAAGTGAACTACGATGGGAATCGCGTAAAAAAGGCCCTTCCTGCCAATTTAAGGAAAAACATTGTGGAAGAATTGCGGCGCTTTTATACAGTTACAGATCCTGTAATGAAAGGCGTTAGAGACTGCATTAATGGCGTTTTGCGCCATGCAAGGAATCGGCCATGGATGGACAATGTGGAGGACTGTCAGTGAGACCATACTGTTGTGATGAACTGTATTGTACTCTACATGTTTTGCCCTACAGAACCTGCTGTACTTAAACAAAGGAGATGTTGTTGTGTGTTTTTTTTCACAGGACATGCACAACTCCAGTCCCTGAGGGCCGCAAACAGGCACGGTTTTCAATGTTGCCCTGAAAACCTGCCCTGTTTGCTGCCCTCTAGGACTGAACTGGTGCAGGTCTGACTGACAGTGTTGCGCACCATCCCACTGTACTGTACTTTATACAGTACTGGGTTTCTTTAATAAAGGAGATGTTACTTAAAATGTCACTTTAACTCCCTTTGCCCCATGCACCAAAAATGTTTTGTGGCAGAAGAATTTAATAAAGGCTGCAGAATGTATTATTGTGTGTTGATGGTTACAAATGCTGTGCACTTTAAATGTTTCAATATTGTAAATAAATGTTTTTGTACTGACTCCACCAATAAAAAACCATGTTGAATTGCCTCACATTGTTTCCATTTGCTCCTTTGCCAGTATAACAAATGTACTGTAGAGGCTTGCTGCACTGTTTTTTAACTGGCTGGTCGCACAATTGGCGTAGGAACTACGGCAATTGGCGTGGGAACTAGGTCAATTGGCGTGGGAACTTCTGTTCTAGGGCACCTAGAAATAAAATTAATTTTGCCCCTAGATCTTAGGAACCTCCTCATTTGACCCCAACAGGGTCCCAGCAGTAATAGCGGCGAGAAAGGGTCACGCCGGCGAGGAGGGTCCTACCATTGAGCGTAATGGCGGAGAAAGCTTTGAACCGGCTAAGTCAGAATGAGCAGAAACCTGGAACCCACAACTCCGTTTCTGTTCGACCTACAGGGCTCAGATTCGGTGACCATGTAGTCCTAGTTGCGGCAGGATTGCGTGGCAAATTGCGACCCTCTCGTGGCAACAGAACGGAGTCAGGGTGATGTTAAAGTTCAGGTTTCTGCCATTGACTTTCATGGCAGAAAAAAAGCCACTTTGGTAATGTGCTTCTAAACTGTTTTTTGTATCTCCGGTTTCGGGGGTCTTGGAAGGCTGATATTTTGCCACTATGGCAAGGGTCCTCCCGCATGAGGACCAGGTAAATTTCAACCCGCTCAGACCCACAGAACGGGTTATTTTACATTATATTCGCGCAATTGGCATGGGAACTACTTAGGGCCATGGTCAAGTTCATGGGCAATTGGCGTGGGAACTTCTGTTCTAGGGCACCTAGGAATAAAATTATTTTTGCCCATAGATGTTAGGCACTGTATACCACTGTACAGTATACTGTGGAAGACACATATTGAAACGATACTGAATATGTAGAATAAATGCATAGTTTTATTTATTCAGGGTTTATTACACAGTATACTGTACGACCGGAAAACATCATCATACAGTACAATATTATCCATCGAAATCCCCCCATTAGCCGTTTTCTTTTCTGAGAAACAACAAAAAGAAAAGTTTTAATGTACAGTACAGTACAGTAATGGTCAGCCCCCTAAAGAAGTACCCAGCCAGCCCCACCAAAATAATACGGCAACAAGACAGTACTCACCATTGAATTTCCCATTCAGCTTGCGCCGGCGCCGGTCCACTGCCAGTCCAGATTTCTTCATCACCCACGTCGATAGTTGGCAGCGGGACTAGTCCACCTGTAGTCAGCAGGTGAGGCTGGAAATCGCTTAGGTACATGCAAGCTTCATCAAAACTGAACGCCAATTCCAGCTCAGGCTCAGGCTCAGGCTCAGGCTCAGGGTTGTCACTGACAGTGGGACCGTCATTGGAAGCCGGTGCTGGTGCTGGTGCTGGTGCATTGCTTGGCAGCGACTGTCGCTTCTTAGTTGGTTTTAACATGACCCTTTGCCTTTTGCCGCCTCCATGATCATAGATACGGGAAAAACCTGGTGATACACACCAATACCCTCCAACAAATTGGGGCTCAATACGGTGAAAACAGGGGTCACTACATAACCTTTTCCTTACTGCACGCTTCCACGTATGAGGAGTTAGCAAAAATTTGTAAAAGTCATATTTTTCGATAAAATACTGATCAATTTGAGCAACTGTTGCCATCTTATCCTCTGTTGCATTAATCGCGGCCCATATCAAATACGCGTAACTTCTGTCAGGTTTTTGGAAAGCAGGCTGCACTTGAACACTCATGGCGGGTCTCTGCAGAATAGTGTAACACAAACTGAAACTGGTCTTTGTCTTTCTTTAATATGAAAAGCCTAAATTGATACATTTTGGCAACTCTTCCTTCAGTCTCAAGGCCAAGGCCAAGTTACAATGGCACACTGTGGTACAGTATCTTTTTTAAACGAAACACCTGCAAGCCGACACATTACTGATTCGGCGCATTACAAGTCATGAATTTATGCCATCTGGCGGACACGCGAAGCATTGCAGCCTAGTAAATCCTGAACCATTATCAATTAACACATCAACCGCGCGTCAGCCGGGCATGTGCCTGGCTGGGAAGGCAAAAGGAGCCCGGCATGCTCCAGGTGAACAGCGTAGCATTCCAGGAACATGCCAGGTAAAAGCCGATGATTTGTAAGAATAAAAGCTGCTGCAGCAGTATCTTTAGTGTCTATTTGTAATTCCTTACATGCTCCAACGAAACTGGTGCCACAATCGGAGCGTATTTGTTTAACTGGTCCCTTGCACTGTTTTCCTTCAACTTTGTGAGAAAACAGTCCCTTTGACTCTGTAGTTTTCTCTACAGAGTGCATCGCCTCGTGGGAGTGCCAGTTGTGGTAGTTTATCATCCTATCACCTGGCGTTTGGCTGAAGGAGATGGTCTTTGGCTCCTTGCGGAGGCGGATCAACGCTCCTGGAAGATTGGTTGTCAGATCTAGTCAAGTGAGTAGTGCCCCGTTTGGAGAAGTTTCCTGGTGCCGAGCATTGGAGTTCAACGTTATCCAGACGTGGCTGGGTTTCTGACGGTGGTGGACACCAGATGATGGGAGGTGCCGGCATTTTTTACCTTCCTTCAGTGAAGGCGCTGGTTCTGCGTGTCCGCTAAGGAATCTCTTCCGCGTGAAGACCACAATTTGATTCTTGGTCTCTGGCTCCCTTTGTGGGTTGCGACCGAGCGAAGTGAGCCTAGGGATGGTAGGTTCTCCATTGTTCGGGAGGCGTCCTTTTGGTGAATGGAATGGTAGCGGAGTCACCCAATTGCTTAGTCCGTCTTTAGAGAGCTCCTTGACTGTTAACTTCGAGAATCCTCTATCTTCCCTTGATGGTGTTTGCTTGTCATCGTTCCTTGTTGTCTGGAACGCTGTGCACCGTAGGTCATGGGTGCATTCCTCTTGCACGAGAACATCTCCCCGTAGTTTGGTGAAACGCTTTTGTGTCTCTTTGTTAACTGCCATCGGGAGGTTATTTTCTCCCTGGATGTAACGAAGAACAGTCTCTTTTGCCCTAGTAAGTCCCTTTATGAAATGTCTCTGTGGCTGTCTCTTTTTAGACGTGTGAGAGGACAGTCTTTTTGACACTGTGGCTTCACCTATAGGGCGCAATCTTTTGCGACTATGCCAGCCGTGGCAGCTGGCTGCTTTGTCGCTTGATACTCTGTGGAGAGGAACAACTGTACGTCTTAGTCGTGCCATTGCTCGCGAGAGGACCGTTTGATTGTTTATTGCCTTTTGGACGATCCCTTTGTCGGTCACCTTTGGGAGGTTACTTCCTGTTACGCCGGTGCTGCCCGCAGACCAGACCCGTCCCCTGAGCTGAAGGGGGAAGTGGTAATACATGCACCCGCAGCAAAGGGAGCGTGTCCGGAGTGTGGTATGAAGCGTTGCCAGGCCAGGTGTAGTAAGGTAGACAATACTTGCCGGTACCGGTTGTAGAGATAGAGTGATGAATGCCTTGCCGAGGTCAGGGAGTGGAGAGTGGAGATAGGTCGGAGTCCAAGCCGTGTTCAAGGGGTTACCAGAGTGAGCGTTGTCCAGGGAGTGCCGAGATCGAGAGCCAGAGGGGTAGTCGTACAAGCCGCGTCAGAACCTGTGAAAACACTGAGAGAATCCAGAAGTACTTCCATACAGAGACTATGTCGAGCGACGAGTGATGGGAAGCACAGGCATAATAAAGCTGGGCAGGCCAATGGGAAAAGGGGGCAGGCCTGGAGGACTGCAAGGAGTCTTCCCTGATAGGAGGGAGGTGTTACAGCCAAGCTGATTGTAATCCTTGATTTGCATGGAACTGTGTGATGCTTGGGGGCGACGCCTCACTGCAGGAGCAGTGGTTAAAAGTGCTCTGTTAGGCGTGTGCTCTGTAAGCTGGGAATGCATGCACATAACGTCTGGGGCTGGCGTGCGTGTAGGTGTGTGTGCAGGAAGGCGTGGGCTCGCCCGGCGCTGAGCAGAGGAATCGCCGAGGGGAGTGATCCTGCGATGGCGGCAGGGGCGAGGAGCCGTGGAGGCCGGTAAGGCAGGATTGTTTTGTGTGTCCAGGGGCTCCCTGCGGAGAGGGAGTGCTCTGTGTGGGAAGTGAGAACGCCGATTCCTGACAGTACCCCCCTCTTCAGGAATGGCCTCAGGACGGTCCAAGAACGGTTTCTCTGGAAACTTTTTCCTGAAGGACTTAAGAAGGGCCGGGGCATGAATGTCCTTTGAAGGTACCCAGGATCTCTCTTCAGGGCCAAAGCCCTTCCACTGCACCAAGAACTGGAGCTGACCCCTGGATAGGCGAGAATCCAAAAGAGAGTGAACTTCGTATTCCTCGTTATTTTGTACAGTAATGGGATCCGGTTTATGAGTCTGATCCGGAAAGAAGTGACTGGAGATGAATGGTTTTAAGAGGGACACATGAAAGACATTGGGAATCTTCATACTGGGTGGTAGTTGGAGCCGGAATGCCACATGATTGATTTGTTCACAAATAGGGAAGGGTCCCAGGAACTTAGGTGCCAGTTTAGGAGATGGTACCTTGAGGTGGATATTCCTAGAGGAGAGCCATACCAAATCCCCTGGTTTGTAACTGGGCGCCGAACGACGACGACGATCGGCCTGTAGTTTCGAACTGCGGGAGGAGTTGAGAAGGGTAGACTGAATCCTTGACCATGCGGTTTGGAGGGAAGAAATGCGTTCATCTACGTCTGGTACTCCAGAAGGAATGTTGGGGATGGGAAGACAGGGAGGGTGGAACCCATAATTTATAAAGAAGGGTGACTCCCGGGTGGACTCGTTTTTTGCAGAATTGACGGCATACTCTGCCCAAGAGAGGAGTGTGGCAGGACGGCCTCGCGGCAGGGTCAGTAAGACGCTAGACACGGTGGGAAATGTTCAACTATAGTGGTTTATTAGCCACATCCAAAATAAAGTACGGGTGCACTGTCCCTTTAAGAAACTACTTTCTTGAAAATTAAAGCCTAGTCCCGTTAGGAACACTAACTCACTTCTTGAGCCCTTACTAACAGGACAGCCAGCTAATCTGGTCATGCCCAAAACATGCTACACAAAGGATAACGATACGTATAAGAATAAAGTCTTCTCTGTTTTGACGCTCCAGTAGCAACAGGAACACGGTTCCGGGGAGCAGGCTATGTCCAGCCTCACAGCGATCTTGATCTTTATTCTGGGTTGGGGTCCCAGCTGGTCCCAGCAGCCTAGCTCCTCGCAGGACTGGGGGACCAGAGCAACAGCAACGGCTTCCTAGCCGGGAGAGTTCTCTCCACCTTCCTGTGGAAAAACAAGCTCTCTGTGTGTGTGTCACTTCCTGCTTTTAAACCTGCAGTCTCTCAGGCCTCCTGCTTAATTAGGCTGCAGGTGTGCTTCTTTCTGTCTGAGGAGATTAACACTCTGTGAACTGGCTGCAGCGTCTCTCCATTCACTATTCCAGCCTACTGAGTTAGTGACTGTCACAGGAGTTGAGCCCAATCATCCTGGAAATCGGATATAAAACATCTCAGGCACTTCTCCAGGGATTGATTGATTCTCTCTGTTTGTCCATTGGAGTGAGGATGATAGGCGGTAGAGAAGGAAGAAGAGATGCCCAATCTCTTCGTGAAAGCTCTCAAAAATTTGGATACGAACTGAGAACCTCTGTCAGAAACAATGGACGAAGGGATCCCATGAATCCAGAAAATCTGCTCCGTAAAGATATCAGCAAGGGCGGGGGAGGTGGGTAATCCTTTAAGTGGAATGAAATGGGACATCTTCGAGAACCTGTCCACGACCACCAAGATAGTGTTCATTCCTCTGGACTTGGGCAACTCCACGATGAAGTCCATAGAAATGTGGGACCAGGGGCGATCGGGAACTTGAAGGGGTAACAGAAAACCCTGAGGCTTTTGACGGAGAGTCTTGCTTTGAGCGCACATGGGGCATGCGCGGGTAAACTCCAGAATCTCTTGAGACATCCTTGGCCACCAGAAATTCCGACGAATGAGATCAGTAGTCTTCTTAAAACCTGGATGACCTGCGGATTTAGAGCAGTGACCCCAAGACAGGACCTCTGGAACAAATTTGGATGGTACAAAGAGTTTGTTGTCGGGAACGACCAAGTCCTTGGGAATGCGTCTCTGGGAGTGCAAAATCTTGTCAAGATTCTTGAACGTAGACGTGGCGAGAATCCTCTCATGTGGAAGGATAGTCTCCAACGACTCCTCTGGCCTCTCTTCAGAAGAATGTATTCGGGAGAGTGCGTCTGCCTTTACGTTCTTGGTCCCGGGGATATAGGACAGGTGAAAATCGAATCGAGAAAAAAACAGAGCCCAACGAGCCTGTCGTGGACCAAGGCGTTGAGCGTTCTCTATGTAAAGAAGGTTCTTGTGGTCCGTGAGAATAGTAAACAGCTCTTTTGACCCCTCCAGCAGGTGTCTCCACTCTTGAAGAGCCATCTTCATGGCCAGAAGTTCCCTGTTACCCACGTCATAAGTCCTCTCGGCAGACGAGAATTTCTTGGAAAAATATGCACAGGGATGTAACTTATCTTGGGGCGTGGGTCTCTGGGAAAGAACGGCACCAGCGCCGCAATCAGAAGCGTCGACCTCCAGGACGAAGGGAAGTTCGATGTTGGGATGACGGAGAATAGGTGCGGATATAAAGGCTTCCTTGAGTATCTCGAAGGTGGAGATGGCCTCGGATGACCAAGCAGAAGGATCAGCTCCTTTTTTGGTGAGCGCAGTGAGGGGTGCCACAATGGTGGAAAAACTCCGTATAAACTTACGATAGTAATTAGCGAACCCTAAAAAACGTTGTATGGCCTTGAGAGAATTGGGTCTTGGCCATTCAGTGACTGCTTGAAGTTTACCGGAGTCCATCATAAATCCCTCATTGGAAATTATATACCCCAGGAACAGAGTAGAGGTCGTATGAAAGGTGCACTTCTCCAGTTTGGCGTACAAATGGTGTTCAAGGA
This sequence comes from Ascaphus truei, assembly GCF_040206685.1. Taxonomy (NCBI): domain Eukaryota; kingdom Metazoa; phylum Chordata; class Amphibia; order Anura; family Ascaphidae; genus Ascaphus; species Ascaphus truei. The sequence goes on from NC_134490.1 coordinate 104,410,623, forward strand.
GACGGGAAAGGACGTAGGAGGTGTGGCGTATATGGTCCTGGAGATCTTTGGAAAAAATCAGGATATCATCCAAGTATACAATAACAAAAATATTGAGTACCTTACGAAAGACGTCGTTGATGAAATCCTGGAAGACAGCGGGAGCATTACATAAGCCGAAAGGCATTACCAGATATTCGTAGTGTCCACTACGCGTGTTGACCAGTTATAGGCACCACGCAGATCCAACTTGGAAAAAATCTTGGCTTCCTGTAATTTATCGAACAGTTCGGTAATAAGGGGAAGGGGGTAACGATTTTTAATAGTTATCTGGTTTAAACCCCTGTAGTCGATGCAAGGCCTCAACGACCCGTCCTTTTTCTTGACGAAGAAAAACCCAGCCCCTGCTGGGGAATTGGAGTGACGAATAAAGCCTTTCTTGAGATTCTCCTGGATATATTCATCCATAGCGTGAGATTCTGGTAACGACAAGGGGTAGGTCTTGGACTTGGGTAGGGAGTAACCAGGAACTAGATCGATTGGACAATCGTAAGTCCTGTGTGGCGGCAAGAGGTCTGACTGTACCTTATTGAAAACGTCCCGGAATTGATGGTAAACGGAAGGTAGAATAACTTCGGGAACAGAGGTATTGGCCAGCAGTTGATGAGTCTCGCCTGACCTCGACCTCCAGGAAATGGGAGCGGAGGCAGTCCAGTCAATGAGAGGATTGTTAAGCTGTAGCCAAGGAAGACCAAGGGTGATGGGTATCCCAGGAGCGTGAATGGCATCGAGAACTAAGGTCTCCTTGTGCAGATGTGAAGACAGAAGCCAGGGAGCCGTCTCTAAGGAGATGTGGGCCGGGGTAAGAGGACGTCCATCGATACCGACGAGTGCGATAGGAACCTTCTTTCTCACTAGTGGTATACGGTTTACCCTGGCGAATTCAAGATCCACGAAGTTTCCTCCAGCTCCTGAGTCAATGAAAGCAGCGGTAGAAATCTTGAACTTATCGCCTGAAAGGAAGACTGGAAATGTAAGTTTCTTAGGGAGTTCATTTTTTTGAAGGGGACGTGGAGACATTACACCCAGAGAGAGCCCCTCTGTACTCACTGGGTGTTCCCGTTTCCCATTTCCCGGACACAGTGGACACTCCCGAACCAGATGTTCCATGGATCCGCAGTAGAAACACAATCCCCCGGCGTGGCGGAACTGCCGTATCGGTGTGCGGATGCGTTGTACCCCCAATTGCATTGGCTCTGGCAACTCCAGTGCAGGACGAAGAGGTGTGATAGTACTTGGGGGAGCAGGAGTGCTGCTGAGAATACTGGGGAACGGAACTTGAAAGTTATGGAAGCGAGTGCGCTGACGCTCTGAGCGGCGTATCTGGATGCGTTGATCCACTCGGACGGCCAAATCAATCAGGACCTCCAGTTGATCCGGCCTGGATTGGCGAGAGAGTTCGTCCTTGATGGGATCTGCCAGGCCTTGCCAGAATACGGAGACGAGAGCCTCTTGTCCCCAGTTAGTCTCGGCTGCTAGAGTCCGGAATTCCACAGCATACTGTGTCACCATCCGCCGTCCCTGAGCGATCTGGAGGAGAGAAACAGATGCCATCTCCCGACGAGCGGGGGAATCGAATACCCGTTGAAACTCGGCTTTAAATGCTGGGTAATCTTGGGTAAGGTCAGAACGTCGCTCCCAAACCGGGGAAGCCCAAGCCAGGGCGCTGCCAGTGAGGAGGTTATAAATGTAGGCTACCTTCTTGCGATCAGTATTGTAGAGATGGGGGGCCATTTCAAACTGCACCTCACACTGGTTTAGGAAACCCCTACAATCTTGCGGTTCACCTGCATAAGGCTTGGGGGGAGGAATCTGGGAAGAGAGTGGCAGTTGGGTGACGTCAGAGCCACCAATCTGATTGGCCAGAGGCTGAGGACCAATCAGATTCACCGTAGCTAGTACCAACCTTTCGATTTTATATATTAAGATATATTATTATGATCAATGGCAATACTCACTTTAAGTACACTCGCGAGTAAGTACATCTCGCTCAATAGGCAAACTGCAGCTCACGCATGCGCCTGTAAGCACGTCCTGAACAGCAATACTGTCTCCCTACCTGTACTAAAGCTGTGCGCAAGCGGGGAGACTATAGAGCCTGTTATACATGCGTTATTTACATCAGTTATGCACGAATATGACGATTGCAGTACAGTACATGCATCGATAAGTGGGGAAAAGGTAGTGCTTCACTTTAAGTACATTTTCGCTTTACATACATGCACCGGTCCCATTGCGTACGTTAATGCGGGGTATGCCTGTATTATGTTGAGAAAATTAAAATAATGTATTTCTATTTTATATTTCACCCTTCTATCCCAGAAAATATTTGAACAGAATATCTTTACTTCCCCTTATTTAAAAAGATAACACAATTAATTGTGAAACTTTCCAGTACTTTTTTATTTCATATTTCAAAGAAATGTTAGTGTGATACAGTATTTATGGTTAGGTATACAAAATAGTCATCACAGTGATTTTCTACAAGCTGCTTTATTATAACAGCTATGTGATTGCTACAAGAATGACTGTGCATCCTCATATAGGGAGTAGCCCTTCACCTAGCTTCTGTCATCAAACTAATAACATCGCAATGATATATTTTGTTATATTAATTAAGGTGATTGGACCTAAATTAGGAACGTTAACAAACTGTATTGCAACAGACAGCCAACGCAGCGAATGGGTTAAATAAATGATTGCTCCCCCCGCTGCCCCGGTGCTTGCTATCACACTACCCCCGCCGCCAAGTGGGACTACATCTCTAAGCATAACCTCACCTACTGCCCATTGGCCCAACACCAGCCAATCACAAGCCACCACTCTGACGTTCCTCCGACCAATCAGTTCGCAGCTAGTTTGATTCAGCCATTTAGTGCAGCGCGCAAGCAGATAAACTTTACGCCTGGATCGGCCGCTGGGGTCCCGGGATGTGGGCGGGCGCTAGGTGCCTACAAACCAATCAGCGTCCGCTTCTCCTTAGATTGACGCGGATAGCTGCCAATCGCGTGCTGGCACTAGTATTTCCTGTATAGTAGTTGTTAATATGGCGAAGACTTACGACTACTTGTTCAAACTGCTTTTGATCGGGGACTCGGGGGTCGGGAAGACGTGCGTGTTATTCCGGTTCTCGGAGGATGCCTTCAACTCCACGTTTATATCCACTATAGGTAAGAGGAGAGTGTGTTATACAGCAAACTGTGTTTGAAGTCAATGAAACACACGGGGAATTCTCTGGCGGAGATATCTATCTGTAACGTAGTGTAATGTGCTGATCTTTTCATGTCATATTGTAAATCCGTGTGTGTGTGTGTGTGTGTGTGTATATATATAATATATATATATATATATATATATATATATATATATATATATATATATATGTATGTATGTGTGCGCTCTTCGGTGAGGGATTCTTGTATATTTCCATATTGAATGTTATACTGGTATTGTACAGGCATTGTCCTGTATACTAACTGGTCTATATGTTTCTGCTGTATACAAATACATGTACGTGTGTGAATATATCTGTATTACAGCCCCATTCCTTTATACTTTTACAAAAACGGTGGAGTTTTTTGATGCCTAAAGAGTTGGCGCTTGAACATTGTTACTCTGCAATAATAGCCATTTATATCCCCATAAAGTTTCTTAACATGGCCTTGATGCCACATTTATATTTGCTATAAGTGGTGATTTATAAACAAAATAAACTGTGGCTCTCTGGACCCAGTAGCGCCATCACACTTGGACCATAGACTGTAAGTTAGTAAAATGGCAAATTTTTAAATGCTATGAGTACACATCGTTACACAGTTGCATAGTAGATGAGGTTGAAGAAAGACATACAGCACGTCCATCAAATTTAACCTATGCTTAATTTATCCGACAGATACTTTTAAATATATATATATCTATATATTTCTATATATATCTCTCTCTCATATATATATCTATATATATATATATATATATCTCATTCAATCATATCTCATAAGGGGAAAGCTACATTTCTTCCTGACTCCAAGAAATGGCAATCCGATTACTCCCTGGATCAACATCCTTCCCATGTTTACGTATTGGGTATATCCCTGTATACCTTTCCTTTCTAAAAAGATGTCCAACTTTTTTTGAACAAACTATCAGTTAGATAAAGTTGTTGGAAGTGACTCATGACCTAAAATGCTAGAGGGGATACTAATCTAAATCCTAAATCCCTTTCTTGGGATGGGGGGAGAATTAAAAAAAAAATTTGGTAAACTGTCCCCGTGCCTGGAGCCGCAGCATTTGCGCCCCCCTCTCCCAATGACTCTGCATCAAATGATGAAGTGGGTCAAGTGACCCCGCCATGTCATTTGACGTGCGTTGCCATGGTGACGCGTCGCCAAAGACCCACAGAGAGCAGTCAAGTGAGTTACAGAGGTCTTACGCCTCCCCCGCTCCCGTTTGTGCACCGCTGATTTATCTAATAAGACACAACTAGTGTTGCCAGATGGCTTGTTCAAAAATACTGGACTCGATGGTGACAGGTGCTATTACAGTACCTCTCATTTTTTACTGGACAGAGTATCCAAATACAGGACAGTCCAGTTCAATTACGGACACCTGGCAACCCTTGACACAACAGATGCTTTACATTGCTTGCTTCTGTTTGCTACAGTTACTATGCAAATGAGCACACCAATATAGGTGTTTTAGATAAGTAACTCTTTTTTTTTTTTCTTGCAGGTATTGACTTTAAAATAAGAACAATAGAATTAGATGGCAAACGAATTAAGTTACAGATATGGTAAGTTAAAAAAAAGTTTTTCACTAATCAAATAAAACTCTGATTTTTTTTCTTGGAAGATATTTGATTGAAATTTGGCAAACTTCCAAATAATGTGCAAGAAGAATTTAATACTGTATGCAGTGAAAAGGTCCCCAAACCTGCTATATTCAGCCAGTTTCACGTGTCCTAGTATTTGAGCTGCGGACAAGGATTCTGAGTAAGTACATGCAAATGAGTATGCTGAGCATGTTCCTTTAAGAGCCTTTCCCTATAGCCTTTCCCTGCTGTATTACACAGATACTTATCCGTTTTAACCCCTGCATGCCAGAGGTGTAGTGGCATCAGAGTGCACTGCTCCTCCGGCCATCACGATCGCTGGAACAGATGAGGAGTTGCATAGTAGATAATGAAGAGTTTTTTGCTTGCTGTAAAATAGTGTAATGGCAAAACTATGAAATGCAGGTGCAACATTTTTGGCATTGCGCCCCACCCAGGTTAGATTCCTTGCAAAACTGTTTGCAAGCCTCAGAGGCCTATGTTGCTAAATTAGTAAGCTTTACAGAAAATATCACCAGACATAGCACGACGTGTGCCCTGTTTATATTCCCTGCAATAAGTGAATCTAGCATTTTTTGTGTTATGTATGTATGTGCAAATGAGCATACAGTAATATTTCCATTTGCTATATGCTTTGCTGTGGAGGGTTTTTGTCACTTTTTTTACTCTCCATAACTTAACTAAGTATGGTAAAACCGATCCCTGCTTCTTTTTGCATAGCCAGTAGAACCAACCCCACACTGAGGAGACCCATTAAGGTCGAAACAGTCTGTGGGTGGGTTTACTGGCTATGCATCTTAACCCTGGCTGTGCTCAAAGCTGTGACCATGTAGCAAGCTTAAGCCTATAGGGGAACAATGTTGAATGGTTTTGAAGCAAAAGGTGGCACTGTGTGCTCATTTGCATGTCATTTCCCAGAATCCCTTGCTGCAGTGGAAGTGCTGGGTGATAATAGTGAAAGGCGGGGTTGCAGACCTGTCTAAGACATGCAAATGAGCATACAATAATATTTTCATTTGAGATATATATATATATATATATATATATATATATACACACGCACACGCACACGCACACGCACACGCACACACACACACGTGACCTAGGCGCAAATAAGACAGGGAAGAGAAGAAACACAAAAAGGAATCATAGGGCAGTATATCTGGTTATAAACAGACTATATGATGGTAAGAGATGCGCTTACACAGGTAAGTTAGTTCAAAGCCTGTAATCCTCTATGGGACTCACGAACACAGCTACTGCAGCTTTTCTCCTTGGCCTCTGGATCTCAGGAGTACTTATCCACGGGAACTCAGCAGCGGCTGCAGCAGTCACAGATGGTCTCTGGAAGCCACTCGTCTCTATGGATGGATCTCACAAGGGGGGGTAGGGAGGGAATAATGGGAGGGACAATATATGTGTAAAACCTTTTTAATCTAAAAATAACTCACTGTAAAAACAGGTAATCAACTCACATTCTGTGAGTGAATTTCGGGCAGAAGAGAGTGATTAGCGAGTCTCTCACACTCGTGTACAGATGCGCCGATTACCAGTCCTCTTCGCGTTCACGGTCACTTCCGTGTCACGTGGTATGACGCGGCTCAGCTCTCGCGGGAATTGGTATCTGTCAGTGCAGGGAATCACCGCCGTAGCTCCTTGAGAATGTCTCTCTGCTTGGTGCCTCGGCGTGTGTCTCTCTTTCTGCTCCAAAAAAACGCTGGCCCTACGCGTTTCTCCACTTGGGCTTCGTCAGGGGCTGCTAATTGTTACCTAATCCCTACCAGGGTATTTATATGTACCTCCCCAAAGTGATTGGCTAAAACGTGATTGAATAATATCACAGCATAAAGACAACGTAAAAAACATGTTCTGGACCATATACATGTAATTATCGTAAGAGAGAAAGACTATGCAAGTTTAACATCCAATTGTATACACACTGCAGTATCTTATTGACATGTATACATATTAGGGACACTGTTATTATATAATAAAACATGTAATAACTATTCTATTGTTAAGTAGTTTGTAAGAATATTCTTAGTCATGTATATTTTAAATACATATGTAAACAACAAGTATGTTTGATAATGAAACAAAGGATTTAGAGGCTAAGGTATTGTTTATGCTTGTACTTAATTCCCTAACACCCATAGGATTAATTGGGGGGACTATGTGCAATTTACGCATAGCATAGGGAATATTTATATCCTTGGGCAAATACAAATCCATATTTGATGTTCGCCTAGATACAGACTTTAGTTTACATTTTTCAAAAAATATCCATGTATAAAGGGTACTTAAATTATTATATGGATTAATCAGATATCGGATCAAATGACATCATACATGATATATCACAGGACTAGAGTATAATACTCTTTGTATAGGGAATGGGGAGATTGCCCTGATGTATGGGGGATCCTATGTTATGTCACAGGACTAGAGTAAAGTACTCTTTGTAAGAGGGATAGAGAGATTGATATGAAAGGAATATTTAATTTAAGTGACATTATCCTGACCAAGGAACAAACTAGTGTATTACATAAAGGTTTGGCATTTGCGCCAACCAATAAAATCAATACATTTAACACATATATTGATATCAGCAAATTTGCTCGGAACCTAACACTCAAAAAATATTTTCTAAAACAAAACATCACTCACGAGGTAACAACAAATAATATCACAACATGTGAAAGATTTGTACACTCCTCTTGTAAAAAGAGTTCCATCTTTTACCCTAGCTACTTGAAGGGAGGACACATAGACACAATCACCAAATTGGTGCAGGAAGATATAGAAAAACTTGGGAGAGACAAAAAGATTAGAACTATTAAAAATCTAACAAAAAAAGAGTTAGATGCAGTTAACGAACTATCGGACAGAAATTACATTGTCATAAAACCAGCAGACAAGGGGGGGGGGGGGGGTGGCGATCTTAAATCGAACATATTACGATAAGGAATCTTATAGATTACTGGGAGATGTGGTCACGTACAAAACACTACCAAATAACCCCACAGACCAATTCAAACGAGAATTGTTAGAGCTATTAAACCAAGGATATAAAGATGGAATCCTCGACAGATCAGAATGGGAGTACCTTAACATTGAATCCCCAAGGATTCCAATCTTTTACCATTTACCAAAACTTCATAAAGATGCCACCAATCCCCCCGGACGCCCGATAGTTTCGGGAATAAAATCCCTAACTGCAAACCTCTCGGGGTACATCGACACGTTCCTCAAAAATTCAGTAAGGAAACTAAAAAGTTAAGTACAGGATAGTATTCAAATACTAAACATCATTCAAAATATGGTGTGGAGCGACACATACGTACTAGTTAAGTGTGATGTTAGCTCTTTGTATACGGTCATAGACCACAAGCATGGGTGTAATGCAGTACATGAAGTCCTCACACATGGAGGGGAGCTCGACCAATTACAGATAAAATTTATAGTGGATTGTATATTCCATATCCTTACCCACAACTATTTTTGGTACGATAACCAATATTATTTACAAATCAGGGGAACTGCCATGGGTACCAGGTTTGCTCCAAATTATGCCAACATCCTCATGGGGATGTGGGAAGACAACTAAATCTGGTCTGGGCATGATTATGGAGCAAATCTGGTATCCTGGCACAGATATATCGACGATATATTATTTGTATGGGATGGTAGCACAGAGCTACTGAATATTTTCCTTACACAACTTAATAATAATCCCTACAACCTAATATTCACCAATAAATACAGTCATGATAGTATAGAGTTTCTGGATTTGACAATATATGTCTCCAATGGAGTATTGGAAACCAAGACATATGTAAAGGAAGTAGACTGTCACAATTTCCTAATGGGGGATAGTGGACATCTAGATAGATGGATCGACAACATACCCCTGGGTCAACTACAAAGGGTGCGTAGGAATTGCACACAGGAACACACATCACGAACAAGCACACGAACTGATGGAGAAGTTTACTGAAAGAAAATATAAGAAAGAGGTGGTAGAAGAAGCTTACCATAAAGTTACTCAGATGGAGAGATCAGAACTATTAACATACAAACAGAATAAAGATACAGGCAGGAAAGGAGAGAATAACAACATCTCTATACCATTTGTCACCAGATATAATGATTCTTCAAAGCACATCAGGAGAATATTCCATAAACATTGGAATATTCTTCATCAAGATCCAATGTTGCAACAAATATTACCAACAAAACCTGAAATAATATTCACGAAGGCCCCAAATTTAAAACAAAAACTGGCCCCAAGTTGTTTACGGAAAGAATGTGTCAAACCGGTGAATGTTACAAATGGTTTTTTCAAATGTCAGACATGTAGAGGGTGTAAGATAAATTCCAACACTCAGAAATCTTTAAAAAAAGTAAAATCAGAAGTAACACAAGTAGAGTTTGAAATAAAAGACTTTATAGATTGCAACTCAAACTATGTTATATACATGTTACAATGTCCATGTAACAAACAGTACATAGGGAGAACAACAAGAAAATTAAAGTTAAGGATAGCAGAGCACATAAAGAATATTGAGCGAGGGTTCATGCAACACAGCGTATCGAAACATTTCAAGGAACACCATGACCAAAATCCAAATGGTTTGACATTTTTTGGAATAGACAAAATACATCCAAATTGGAGGGGGGGAAACAAGGGCATTAAAATCTCAAGGCAGGAAACGTTTTGGATTTACACCATGAAAACGCTAATTCCCAACGGCATGAATATAGACATAGACCTGGGATCCTTCTTAAAGGAATAATATATACTCCCTATGTTCTTTCTGTGCTCCCAACATATACTCCAAACTATGTACGTATTGACATCAGGGCTACAAAATAGATTATCTACATGTACAAAATGTTTGTCACAAGTGCTAACCATTGTAATAACTGACGACCTCAGAGTCCCCGACTATGTCTGTGTTCAAAATGTCTGTATATATGGCCAATATTTATGATATTGCTGTCAAAGGTTATATATATTTTGTATAATTTTCTATAACCTATATAACTGATTCATCTAAAATGTATTGTATGAATCATACCTCTAGTCTGATATTCATCAAATATGCTGCAACATCTCCTATGTAATTAGAACATATGGTCTAGGAATACCAGTTCTAAACCCAACCACTATCGTACTACTCAATAAGATAAATGTCTGTCAATTAAAGTACCCAGAATATAAGATACTGTATACAAACGAATGTATCCACTTTTAATATTAAAGTCTATATGTTAGTTCCCCCTGGGACAAATTTAAAAGGACGAAAGAACTCCACATGTACACATACACACCTTATGGTGTATATATCCTATAGCCCATAATCAATTCAGGCCAGTGTCATTATTCAAATGCCTGGGAGTCTGCCGTGCGCTTCAGTGTATTAACACAGGTCTAGGAGAATCAGACACTGGAGAGATACGAGGGAGCTATGCAGGGCCACAGAATCAACCGGTGCAGGGGGATAGCAATATTACCTCACCTGCTCCTCCGGTTTGGGACCCACTCTCCTCGCCTGCTCCTGCGTGCCACCGTCGGTATGAATCAGGAAAATGGTGAAGAATCGGCGCAACTGCGCATGTCTGAAAAAAGGCTCCCGGATGTCTCTTCAATAAGCTTTATTAAACACACACCAGGGCTACACCAGCATCTCCCCCTCTTTTTTAACGCGTTTCACCCTTACACAGAGGGCTTCGTCTCGGAGTGGGGAGAAGTGGTGACAGCCTGTTAAATACCCTAAAAGCCCGCGAAAGCGGAATAAAAAATTAACCCCTTCAATACTTTTCAGCCTCTTCACAAGTGACTATGTTATTAATTCTTAAGTCTATGTTAATCCCTTAGAACATTCTCAGGTCCATGTTAGTCACATAAAGTGCATAATCAAAACATAAACATATACAGGATAAGACTGTTTGGCTGCATATTGAGGTATGTAAATATATTAAAATGCTGGTTACAACACTGCATGAAATGATAATCCCTATATTACATTATTAAAGCCAAACTGATATAAGTCCATTATTATGCATATATATTTGGACTTCCTTTATCTTCAATTACACCATTGCTAATAATGCGTATGCTGTTTGGCAATGAATTGTAGGGAGTAAAAAATATAAAAAAAACAACACAAGACATGTAAATTAAGCGGGGGAGATGCTGGTGTAGCCCTGGTGTGTGTTTAATAAAGCTTATTGAAGAGACATCCGGGAGCCTTTTTTCAGACATGCGCAGTTGCGCCGATTCTTCACCATTTTCCAGTGTCATTATTCATATTAATGATATATATAAAATAGACAATTACAGTTATGACTAAATAGAATTTTGCATTATATATTAATGTCACAGTAGAGGTATAATTAAATATGTTTTGGTTCACTAATTATAGAAAAGTGTCTGTATCGCTAATTTTTTAATTTCTTGTTTTGTTAATAGTTATGTGATTACGTTATCAAGTGTACACTTCCTTGTTAATATTATAAATTTAGATATAGAAGTTTATACACAGAATATACACACTTCACACATGGGTTTTGATAAACTATGATCCAAACATTAAAGGATTATAGTGGAAATTTAGTTTCTCTTAAAGCAACAATAATTAAAATTAAATTAAAATTATTTATGTTACACACTATTTGGTTGATAAAATAGCTCACTATTTGGTTGATAAAATAGCTATCACTTCACAAGTTTATATAGAAAATATGGTGCATAATGTTCATAATATTTCTATTTGCTATATATCAAATGGTTTTCAAATTTTTGTGTATATATACACGTAATTCTTCTAACATAGATAGGTGTATATATGAATACATAATATGTTCTCCCTCCCGTAAATTTCACGATAATCTCTCAATCTCTCTATCCCTCTTACAAAGAGTACTTTACTCTAGTCCTGTGACATAACATAGGATCCCCCATACATCAGGGCAATCTCCCCATTCCCTATACAAAGAGTATTATACTCTAGTCCTGTGATATATCATGTATGATGTCATTTGACCCGATATCTGATTAATCCATATAATAATTTAAGTACCCTTTATACATGGATATTTTTTGAAAAATGTAAACTAAAGTCTGTATCTAGGCGAACATCAAATATGGATTTGTATTTGCCTAAGGATATAAATATTCCCTATGCTATGCGTAAATTGCACATAGTCCCCCCAATTAATCCTATGGGTGTTAGGGAATTAAGTACAAGCATAAACAATACCTTAGCCTCTAAATCCTTTGTTTCATTATTCATTATCAAACATACTTGTTGTTTACATATGTATGTAAAATATACATGACTAAGAATATTCTTACAAACTACTTAACAATAGAATAGTTATTACATGTTTTATTATATAATAACAGTGTCCCTAATATGTATACATGTCAATAAGATACTGCAGTGTGTATACAATTGGATGTTAAACTTGCATAGTCTTTCTCTCTTACGATAATTACATGTATATGGTCCAGAACATGTTTTACGTTGTCTTTATGCTGTGATATTATTCAATCACGTTTTAGCCAATCACTTTGGGGAGGTACATATAAATACCCTGGTAGGGATTAGGTAACAATTAGCAGCCCCTGACGAAGCCCAAGTGGAGAAACGCGTAGGGCCAGCGTTTTTTTGGAGCAGAAAGAGAGACACACGCCGAGGCACCAAGCAGAGAGACATTCTCAAGGAGCTACGGCGGTGATTCCCTGCACTGACAGATACCAATTCCCACGAGAGCTGAGCCGCGTCATACCACGTGACACGGAAGTGACCGTGAACGCGAAGAGGACTGGTAATCGGCGCATCTGTACACGAGTGTGAGAGACTCGCTAATCACTCTCTACTGCCCGAAATTCACTCACAGAATGTGAGTTGATTACCTGTTTTTACAGTGAGTTATTTTTAGATTAAAAAGGTTTTACACATATATTGTCCCTCCCTTTATTCCCTCCCTACCCCCCCTTGTGAGATCCATCCATAGAGACGAGTGGCTTCCAGAGACCATCTGTGACTGCTGCAGCTGCTGCTGAGTTCCCGTGGATAAGTACTCCTGAGATCCAGAGGCCAAGGAGAAAAGCTGCAGTAGCTGTGTTCGTGAGTCCCCTAGAGGATTACAGGCTTTGAACTAACTTACCTGTGTAAGCGCATCTCTTACCATCATATAGTCTGTTTTATAACCAGATATACTGCCCTATGATTCCTTTTTGTTTCTTCTCTTCCCTGTCTTATTTGCGCCTAGGTCACTCTTCTGCAAATCTTCAAGGCGGCGATTGTGGAGCCGCAGACCTAATCTGGTTGCAGTTTGCAGGGATAGTTGTATTCCAGGGTATGTACCTCATTTAAAATTGTATTGGCTTAATAGGTGGTGAGTATATTTTCCTCCGCTTAATCATACTGTTAAGATCTGCGCTGTATGTTTCTTGTGTGTATATATATATATAATTATATAATTATTTATTTATTGCAATGCGTATGAACTTGTAAAGAAATAGGTATTTTCGAGGGGCCTTGGAAGAAAACCATGAGGTCTGATGTCTTCAACCCCCTTCTACAATATTCAGATATACGTGAAATTCTTCATAAAGAAAATCTCTATTTTTGTCTTGTTTTAAAACATGGCAGAAGGCAGGCTTGTTCTTTGCTAGTGTTACTTGGGCACTGTGTGTGTGTGTGTGTGTGTGTTAAGATCACAGTAATAAACGCTTCAACATCACAGTAATAAACGCTTCAACATCACACTAATAAACGCTTCAACATCACAGTAATAAACGCTTCAACATCACAGTAATAAACGCTTCAACATCACAGTAATAAACGCTTCAACAATCAGTGAAAAGTGATTTCAATAATAAATTCTTTCAGTAAAATAGTCTCTGTAAATCAAATAAAATTAATGTAGTCTACGACTCAAACGCAACAAATGCAAGAACTGTCTGCTAGGCTCTTTTTCACATACAATATCCTCCACAGAAGGGGTGCGTGGGATTGCCCAATACAGTTAGGCGTGAGATTAAATAACAAATCCTTTGAGATTTCTACTCTCATACGATAGAACAAAACGGGCAGAATACCAAGCTGTGGCGAATCTAGCTAAGATCCGACTGGTGGGTATAGAGTTTCCTTGGGGAGAGAGATGCAAAATAGTGCAAATGGTAGAAATATAAACCATCTGCATTATTTTGCGTACGTCTCTTCTCTCAAGGAAAATCTATACCCACCATATGGATCTTACCTAGATTTGCCACAGTTTGGAACTTTGCCCATTTTGTTCTATCCTATGCGAGTAGACCTCCTTCTAGGACTAGTCAATTAATCTCACGCCTAACTCCTACAATATTGTGTAAATGTTTTTTTTGGGGTTTTTTTTGTGTTCCTTTTTTTTCCTGTCCCTTGTACTTTCCTAGACCTTACGGTATATACAAACAGTAATACCAAAATGTACTGTGTAATATCCATCTATCAGTTAAGCCAGTGATGCTATTTTGGTACACTATAATAAAAGTGCAAACATATTAAACCATTTGTGTATATATCTATCTCGCTCTTATGAAAAGCACATATTAGATTAATATATTACTATGCTTCCATAATGCAATTAATTACTTCAATTGAATTGATCAAAAAGGGCTTCAAATTAATTTGGGATTTTCAGTTTGAAGGACAAAAAACAATTTGTCAACTTTTTCAAATGGCTTCCACACATAGTTACATAGTAGATGAGGTTGAAAAAAGACGTACGTCCATCAAGTTCAACCTATGCTAAATTTAGACAACAGATACTTTATTCTATATCTACACTTACTTATTGATCCAGAGGAAGGCAAACAAAACCCCCCAGAGTCATATAATCCAATGATGTCTCATAAGGGGAAAAGTAAATTCCTTCCTGACTCCAAGAATTGGCAATCGGATTAATCCCTGGATCAACATATTTCCCATGTATGCTTATTTGGTATATCCCTGTATACCTTTCCTATCTAAAAAGATGTCCAACTTTTTTTTGAACAAATCTATTGTATCTGCCATCACAGTCTCCAAGGGTAATGAATTCCACATTTTAACTGCCCTTACTGTAAAGAACCCTTTCCTTTGTTGCTGGTGAAATCTCCTTTCCTCCAGCCTTAAGGGATGGCCTGAGTCCTTTGTACTGCCCGTGGGATGAATAGTTCTTTTGAAAGCTCCTTGTATTGTCCCTGAATATATTTGTATATAGTTATCATATCCCCTCTTAGACGCCTCTTTTGTAATGTAAATAAATGTAATTTAGCTAGCCTCTCCTCATAAGTTAGAATGTCCATCCCCTTTATTAATTTGGTGGCTCTTCTCTGCACTCTCTCTAGTTCCATAATGTCTTTTCTTAGGATTGGTGCCCAAAATTGTACTCCATATTCAAGGTGAGGTCTTACTAATGCTTTGTAAATGGGCATAATTATGTCTACTTCCCTTCCATCCATTGCCTGTTTGATGCAAGATAAGATCGTGTTTGCCTTTGCAGCTACTGCATGACTTTGGGCACTATTGCTAAGCCTGCTGTCTACAAGCACTCCTAAATCCTTCTCCATCAAGGATTCCCCCAATTTATCCCCATTTAATTTGTAAGTCGCCTTTTTATTCTTGCATCCCAAATGCATAACCTTACATTTATCTGTATTAAACCTCACCTGCCATTTTCCTGCCCACGTTTCCAGTCTCTCCAAGTCCTTCTGAAGAGAAATTACATACTGCTCTGATTCTATTACCTTACACAATTTAGTATTATCAGCAAAGATGGAGACTTTGCTCTCGATGCCAACCTCAAGGTCATTAATAAACAAGTTAAAAAGCAGGGGTCCCAGTACCGATTCCTGAGGTACTCCACTCACGACTTTAGCCCAACCTGAAAAAGTTCCATTTATGACAACCCTCTGTTGTCTGTCCTTTAACCAGTTTTCAATCCAGGTGCATATATAACTACTAAGTCCAATTTGCTTTATTTTGTACACCAACCTCTTGTGTGACACCGTATCAAAAGCCTTTGCAAAATCTAAGTAGACCACATCAACTACATTACCCTGGTCTAAATTCCTACTTACCTCCTCAAAGAAACAAAGAAGGTTAGTTTGGCATGATCTATCCTTCCTAAATCCATGCTGACTATTACTAAAAAATTTTTTTTCCATTAGGTATTCCTGAATGTTATCCCGTATTAAACCTTCAAGAAGTTTCCCCACTATTGAAGTCAGGCTTACAGGTCTGTAATTCCCCGGTTGTGATCTAGCTCCCTTTTTAAATATAGGCACCACATCTGCTTTACGCCAATCTTGTGGTACTGAGCCTGTGGAAATGGAGTCCTTGAATATTAAATATAATGGTTTGGCTATTACTGAGCTTAACTCCTTGAGAACTCTTGGATGTATGCCATCGGGGCCAGGTGCCTTATTTACTTTTATTTTTTCAAGTCGCTTATGATCTTCTTCCTCAGTTAACCAATTGTTCATTAATATGGAGGTTGTGGCTTCCTCCTGCGGCACTACTATTGAACTTGATTCCTCCCTGGTAAACACAGAGGCAAAGAATCTGTTTAATACCTCAGCTTTTTCCTTATCTTCAATAATCTGCCTGCCCATCTCACACTGAAAGGGTCCTATATTTTCTTTTCTCATTTTTTTTTGTTATTAAGGTACTTAAAGAACTTTTTAGGGTTGACCTTATTTTCTATTGCAATCCTTTTTTCATTATCCATTTTTGCTAATTTGATTGCCCTTTTGCAATTTTTGTTACATTCCTTTATAATTCTGATACGATGTCTCTGTCCCTTCTGACTTAAAGAATCTAAGCGCCTTCCTCTTCTTGGCCATTTCCTCCCCTACCTGTTTATTTAGCCACATTGGTTTTGACTTATTTCTTTTATATTTATTAATGGTAAAAACATTTCGGAACACGAGCCTGTTCCAAAAATTGTGTTCAACTTTTTTCACTGTATGACTGCCCATTCACACACAATTGCAACTCTGTACATAAACAATTTTTTTGGACATGCATGTTCTTATTTGCTTTCTAAGGTACACTGCTAATTTAAAAATTCAAATAAAGTTTCAGATTTTAAGCTTTTACATTGGGGGGGGGGGGGGGGGAAAGTCTTAGCATTTTCTAACCAGATTTTACTTGGCATTTATTTATTTTGCAAGACTAGGAGGAAAAAAACCCAGCAAAAGTTTCTCCTTTAGACCAGGGGTGTGCATACTGGGGGGCATGAGATTTTCTGGGGGGGTGCGGCAGTTACTGATGCCCGCTCTTCCCTGAAGGCATTTACTGAGGCCCCGCGCTTCCCTGAAGGCATTTAAATTAATGCCGGTGATCGTACGAGGCCTCTGTAACTTAATTTACCTTGGCTTTCTGCGACGTGTCACCATGGCAACTTGGTGTGACCCTGCGGTGTCATTTGACGCCGGAGCCGAGCAGGGAGAAAAGTTTGCGCACCCATGCTGTAGACCATGTTAGGGTTGGGAATATCCAAGACTGGCTAGGGTTTGTAATTGCATTTTTCAAATGTATTTATTTTTTACTTATAGCATAGGACTTAATGCATGCTTACTTCATGCGTGCAAACTGTAACAAGGCCGCACATTTTTTGGGATTACAAGGGAAAATGTTGCCTTGTTTGCAACCTTGGGTGAATGTTTTGCACAACTCTCTAACTGATGGAACATTAACATGATGGCTGCCCAAGGAGAGGGATTTCCAGCAGGTTATATTTCCAGAATTCAAAGACCTTATTTTGAGAGGGTGGGATTGCTAAAAACGAATGGAAATTGTGTTTTTTTTTTTTTTTTTTTTAAAGATTAGTAGAGCGGTTTGCTGCATTAAGTGTCTGTTTATATGGTCAATAGTGTTATGATGGACATTTTCTCTTCCAACCACAATTCCTAACTACCATTTGATAAGACCAAATAAAAGTTGCCTGATTGCCATCATTGGCAAGTCTGTTATACCTACAAGATGCAAAGTGGTTACTTACATTTTTTTCTTTCCATTCAGTCAATGTTATTTTAAAGAAGTGTCATGAAAGAAGTAATACTAAAACGTGGGCAAGTTTCAACTGGGCGGAATTTAAAAATGACAATCCACAAGTGGCTTGGTTCAGTTCTTACAGTTCACACATACTTGGCAACTTAACTTTTTAGTGATGGGGAATCAAATGCATGTGGCTGACATAGATGATCCATATTTAGGAGCCTGCACACCACCTTGACCTCAGTAAGGCTGCGCTTATAGTGCACGTGACGGATGACGTCACCTGTCGCCGCTAGTGAAATGTGTAATTCGTTTTCCGGTGATGTTGCAGGGGACCAGGTCTTTGGTTCAGAGGCTGACACATGTGGCGACAGCCTCTGAAATATCAAATTTTACCAGCTTCAAAAATTGGTTACTATAGGCGCACGCGACGGTGGCAATACATTTGTTTTGTCGCGTCGCTGGCACTATAAGCGCAGCCTTGGTGAGTATAAAGCAAAGTAGCAGTTTGCTACATATAGACTTTTTTTTTTAAACATCGCAGAGCTGAACCAGGGTGTGTGCTAGTATAGAACAAAGGATGCTGGTTCTTCAGAAATGTCAAGAAGTTCTACTTCCCATATGGCCACTGGCTTACAAGCATGAATGCGCCTCTTGACTTCACTTTTGTTAAATGGCTCACTGACATCTTTTGATTTTTTTTTTTTTTTTTAAGTAGTGATTTTAAATTTCCAACAAAAATATCAAGCGGCAGAGGTAGCGACTTTGTCGGATACTGAGTAAACATACAACAAAGTGCAAAGTGGGGTGGCGCAGTGACAAATAATCAATTTATCCGTGAATAATACAGTGTACGATAAATTCAAGTGAAACGTGAATAGATAATGCAGCTCGAAACCCTTAAGTGGATGGTTTGCAGATTCCACTTTAATTGTAGAACGTCTCGGAAATCAGGGGAGCGCAGGTGTCAATATGTAAAGAAATAAAAAGCACAAAATAGTGCAAATAATGTTTGAATCAAACAATGTGATGTGAATTATCAGGTAAATGGAGACTCACGTGGTATCAAATTAAATCAGGCATGTTAGAGATCAGTGGCAAATGCTTGACTCTGTAGTGATGATAGATGAACAACCCCACAGCTGGATAACTAATATGATGTTACCAGCACACAATGCACCTCGTCAGTCAGGGTAATGGGGAAAGAAGAGAGGCTTCCATAGCGTAACACAATAATAACACTTTATACACGCAATAAAATTAACACCGTGTCATAGATCAAAATAGGCACATAAAACAAGCGATATCACCAGCTCCAGTTTCCTCCGTCTTGGACCTCACGTTCCTGACCGCAGGGGTCGCCTGGATCAGCTGTCACACCAATGTCACGACCGTAGCGTGGATCCTCTGTATCTTTAGTCTGTTCAGGATATCCGCATCTGGTGACTCCAGACGAAGCTACGCTGTTAAGTGAAACGCATAGAGTCGCTGCCTGTGTCGTCATCAGCTACCGCCCGGAAGTCTACCGGCTGTTTTCCCCGCGATACGAACTGTTTCTTTGGCGTGCTCGCCGTAGATGTGGTGCAGACTACTGGATGCGGATATCCGGCACAGACTAAAGATACAGAGGATCCATGCTCCGGTCGTGACATTGGTGTGTCAACTGATCCAGACGACCGCTGCGGTCAGGAACGTGAGGTCCAAGACGGAGGAAATTGGAGCTGGTGATATCGCTTGTTTTATGTGCCTATTTTGATCTATGACACTAAGTGTTAATTTTATTGCGTGTATAAAGTGTTATTATTGTGTTACGCTATGGAAGCCTCTCTTCTTTCCCCATTACCCTGACTGACGAGGTGCCGGTGTGTGCTGGTAACATCATAAAAGTCATCCAGCTGCGGGGTTGTTCATCCATCATCTATCACTACAGAGTCAAGCATTTGCCACTGATCTCTGACATGCCTGATTTTATTTGATACCACGTGAGTCTCCATTCACCTGATAATTCACATCACATTGTTTGATTCAAACATTGTTTGCACTATTTTGTGCTTTTTATTTCTTTTCATATCGACACCTGCGCTCCCCTGATTTCCGAGGCGGATACTGATTAAAACCAGCAAACCTAAGCATTTTGAGTGGTGCATGCAAGTAACCGTCCATAAAACAGTTGCATAGTAAATGGACATTTTGTGTGCTGTGTTTTTTTTTTTTTTTTTTAATCTAGTCACGTTCAACCTATGCTAAATTTAGACAACGGATACATTCCTATATTTGTATTTACATTGTTTTGATTCAAAAGGCCAAAAAAATACCCCAGTGATATATCATCCAATGCTGTCTCATAAGGGGAAAAATACATTCTTTCCTGACTCCCAATAATGTCAATCAGATTTCGCCCTGAATCAACACCTTTCCCTTGTTTACTTTTTTTAGCATCCCTGTATAACTTTCCTTTCTAAAAGATGTCAAACTTTTGTTTTTTAAGAGAAGTATTATCTGCCATCAATCTTCATGGGTAATGAATTCCACTTCCTTTTTTTTTTTTTTTTTTTAATATTGGGTTTCCAAACCTTAAACAACATTACACTACAGGAAAAAAAACCAATAAAATACTCAGAAGAAACACACTTTTACACACAACTATTTTTTAGTATTGCTCATTCTATTTATAATTTAAAAATTCAACACATTAACAGAAATGATAATAAAAAGAACAAACAAATAATAGTATTTTCAAAGATTAAGATCAAAGCTATCACCACACAGCCTGCTAACAGAATCTGGCATAAAATTCCCCATTTACTATCTTCCCCCATCAGCCCTGTACTATCATATTTACTCAAGGGTGAAATTGTGTGACCCATCATAATCAGTCTGAGGAGAACCCAAGAGGTATGTTCAAAGGTCTGTATGATTGAATCCCTATCTTGTTGTATCAAACTTTTCCCATATTTTAATTCTTTATTCGTCTCGGCTTCTAATTTGTCCATCAATTTATTTTGATGGTTTAAAATATCTAAAGTGGGGGGGGGGGGGGGGGGAAGGGGGGTTCAGGCTTTATCCATTTCATCATCACTGTTTTCCTTGCTGCAAGCAAAACAATCTCTTCTAGCTTTGGGACATTGACCTCTTTCCATACTTCCAAACAGCAAGGCTAAGGGCTCCTTTTTTTTTTTTTTTTATAACTTTGATTTTATTAGGTGAAATATTACATACATGGTAACACAACCCAATGGCTTCAGTATCATCACCTTTTTTTAACGTTAATCCATAAAATTGACACACCGGACTCACAGGACAGACAGGGAGACATGACCAAAGGGTAAGAAAGGGAAGGGGAGGGGGGTGCGTGGAGGGATCCGTATCCTTGGTTGGGGTGGGGGCCGACACTCTGGCTCCTTGCCGTCCAGCCGACTGGTCTCCTCTTCGAAGTCTCAGGGTGATTATATGTGTGTGTACCTTTCTCCTAGGGTCTGTGAACCTCCTTACTCCTTTAACTCTCCCTCTTGGGACGTCCTACATCTTCAGGGTTCCCGCCCACCCCCCCGTCCCTCTGTCACTATATGGTCAAGGATCCGTTTTGTCACTGGAGAACGCATTTTTAACTATCATTGTAATATTGTGGTACTGTCTATTCCCGGGATGTCCGTCTGTGCCAGCCAAGGCACCCAGACTTTTAGAAAATTTGAACCGGTGTCGTTAACCAGACTTGTTAACTGTTCCATCCGGCAGACAAACCAAATTCTGTTCCTGATCTTGGGAATAATTGGGATATCTGGTTGTTTCCATAATGCTGCGATCTCGCACCTGGTGGCAGTTGCCAAATGTGTGATCAACTTGTGTGAAGCGTTCGAGATCCCCTCGACCCGTCTGCCCAATAGGAACAGCCACGGGTCCAGGGGGATCTCCACCTCAAGCAATCGTTGGAGCCATTCCCTAATTTCCGCCCAAATCGGAGCCACCCTCGCGCAAGACCACAGCATGTGGCATAAGTCCGCTCTGTCTCCGCACTGCTTGGGGCAGAGCGGAGAGTAGCCTTTGACAAATTTGGATAGTTTAGTGGGGGTATAGTACCACCGCATCAGGACTTTATATGCGTTCTCCTTTAACGTGGTACAGATAGAGCTTTTGGCTGCTGCCTGTAGGATCCTGTCCCAGTCGTCTTCTAACGTCTCCCCTAGGTCCTCTTCCCACTGTCTCATGTAACTAAGTCTGGGTTTGTCATCCGTCTCTGGGCAGACTACTTCCCTGTACATCCTAGAGGTTAGTCCCCTTGAGTCCGTGTCTCTTGAACAGAGCTGCTCGAAATTTGTTCTCCGGGGCCGAATAGGAGCTTCATTATAGAAAGCTCTGATCTGGAGGTATCTAAAGAATTCTGCGTTAGGAATATCCTGCTCCTCTTTGATATGATCAAAGGTTTTGATGTATTGTCTACCGTCCAGATGGTTTAGCCGGAGATACCCTGCTCGAATCCAATTTGAAAAATTAGAGCTATCCATGCCGTGAGCAAAGTCTGGATTCCCCCAAATGGGGGTCATCAGAGTTCGGGGATGTGAGAAAACATTTGAATTTGACCGCCTCCCAAGTTTTCAGGGAACTGACCATGGCCTGCAGCGGTGTCCGCATAGCGGACCGACTCCGTTTGGGTAACTAAATTAGATTCTGTATTTCTATCGGTGCGCAGCATTCCTTTTCTAATGCTACCCACCTCCGAAGGCTCGGATCTGCGTGCCATTGTATAATCTGGCTCAGCTGGGCTGCTTCGTAGTAGGCGAACAAGCATGGCACCCCCAACCCTCCTCTCAAGGTCGGCCTCCTCAAGATTTCTTTTCTAATTCTCGGGCCCTTTTTATTCCAGATAAACTTTGTTATTAAGGACTGTAGCGCAAGGATGTCATCTTTTACTAGGGGGATCGGGAGGGCCTGGAAAAGGTACAGCACCCGTGGGAGGAGATTCATTTTTACACTATGAATGCGACCTATCCACGAGATGCTACACTCCGCCCATCTTCTGAGATCCTCTCGGAGAGTCCGAAACAACCTGGGATAATTTGCTTTATACAAAGCTTTGTACTCCTTAGTGATATATACCCCTAGGTATTTGATCATAGAGGGTTGCCACTTGAAGTTGAAATTTAGTCCAATTAATTTTGCCACCGGCTTAGGTAAATTTATATTGAGGGCTTTTGATTTGGCCTGTTTAATTTTGAACCCTGAGATTTGTTTAAAGGTCCCCAGAATTGAAAAGACATTGGGCAGGGAGTTAAGGGGATTTGATAATGTCAGGATCACATCATCCGCGTATAGCGCCACTTTGTGTGACTGCTCTTTTACAGATATTCCCGTAATATCCGGGTTGTTTCTCAAATGCGGCGCCAAGGGTTCTACGCACAGGGCGAACAGCAAGGGAGACAGCAGGCAGCCTTGTCGTGTGCCACTCCGAATTTGAAATTGATCTGATGGGAACCCCTGATGCCGTACCCTTGCCGTTGGCCCTCGTACAACGCCATAATGGCCCCCAAGAGACGTCCCTTAAAACCAAATGCTTCCAGCGTCCCTCTCAAATAGGGCCAATCGATCCTATCAAAGGCTTTTTCGGCGTCCAGACTCAATACCATAGACGGGATATTCTGCTTTTGTGCCAAATCAATCAAATCGACTATTCGTCTGGTTTTGTCTGCCGCTTGCCTTCCCCCAATGAACCCTACCTGATCTGGATGAACCAATCTGGGGAGAATGGTACCCACTCGATTAGCTAAGAGTTTGGAGAAGATTTTAATATCCGTGTTTATCAACGAGATGGGCTGGTAGCTCTTACAGTCTGCCGGGTCCTTACCCGATTTATGGATCAGGGAGATGGACGCCTGGAGCATTTGGGCTGGAAACGAGGCCCCTTGCATGACCGAATTAAATAGTTTCAATAGATGTGGGGCTAGAATTTTCAAATATTTTTTTATAGTATAGGTTGGAGAAGCAGTCTGGGCCAGGCGCCTTGGCAGGCTTAAGCGACTTTACAACTTCCGTTAACTCTTCTAAAGAGAAGTCCGTCTGTAACACTTCCCCCTCCGTCCGGCTCAATGTCGGCAGTTTTGCTTCCCTTAAAAATTCCCTGAGATTGTCCCTCGTGTTTTGATTGTGTATGACCTTACCTCCGTCGTAGAGCGTCTCGTAGTAGCTTTTGAATTCTGCTACGATCCGCTTAGGATTTGAAGTAAGATCTCCCCCCTGCGTGCGGATGGCTTGTATGTGATAGTTTGGAATTTTGTTGCGAAGTCGATTAGCTAAAAGGGTGTCCGGCTTGTTCGCCTTCTCAAAGTACCTGCGCTTAGACCAGCTCATCTCCTTTTCCGCCTGGGAGGCCAATCGAATGTTTAACTGCTGTTTAGTATCTAATAGTTCTCTCAGGGTGTCGTCGTTTTTGGATTTTTTTGTGAGCCTCCGTTTGGGCAGCCAATTTCTCCTGCAAGGTTTTTAATTGACGTTCCTGTTCTCTCCTCCGCCTAGCTGCTAGGCACATGAGAGAACCCCTGAGTGTAGCCTTATGGGCCTCCCACAATGTGATGTGTGATGATACACTGCCCTCGTTTTCAGAGAAAAATTCCACGATCCTCTCTCCAATTTCTCTCTTAGTGTCTGGTATTTTTAGCAACAATTCGTTTAATCTCCAATTTGCTCCCGGCCTGTCTAGTAAATTTAGTGTGCACCGCAGCTCAATGAGTGCGTGGTCTGACCACGAAATGTCGTATATCCCGGTGTGGGAGACCACTGGGACCAGTCTATTGGATACCAGGAAGTAGTCCAACCGACTATAGTGGTTGTGCGGGTGGGAGAAAAAGGTGTAATCTCTACTCTGAGGGTGCTGCTCCCTCCAGATGTCTACCAACTGGCAATCTCGTAACCCATGAGTGATTTGTTGAACGTCTAGCTTAGGGGGGAGATTAGATGCAGTGCACCGATCCATCTTGGGGTTTAATGTCCTGTTAAGGTCCCCCGCTACAATCATATTTCTCTTGGCTTCCTTGTGCAATTTCCGGAAGAAAAGGGAAAAGAAATCTGCTGCTGGTTGGCAAGGTGCGTATACTGATGCCAGTGTGAGGGGATTACCCTGAATAGATCCCACTAAGATAAGAAATCTGCCCTCTCTGTCTGCTACTTTTTTCTCTACAGTGAAAGATATCCTGTTGTGGATTGCTATGGCCACTCCCCTATTTTTCACCTGGGCGGATGCTAAATGTATTGTTTGAAATTCTTTATCAATAAATTTTGGGTAGCTATCTCTGGAGAAGTGGGTCTCCTGGAGAAAGAGAAAGTCAGCTTTGTCTTTTGTAGTCCCTGAGGGCCAGTTTACGCTTCGCGGGACTATTGAAGCCCTTGACATTATGAGAAATACACCGGACCTCGTTACTCATTTTGCTTTAATCGTGACCTGATTCCGTCGGTGTCCTCCTGGGCCATTCTGACTCCGCCGGACGGCGTGGCGGTCCCGCCCTCAGCCTCTCCCGCATTGTTATTACCTTCTGCTCCTGCACCGCCGGGGGGGGGGGGGGGGGGGGTTTGTGACACATAAGGGATGTACACAGGGGAAGACAACAAAGAAAAAACAGCATGAATACATATAAACAGAAAACACTATGTCGTTGGCTCCAGGACCTCCCTGTCCCATAGCCAAGTCCAGTGCCTTTGGGATAGAGGTTCTTGCGGATCCCCTTCCGCACCCCCTATCCATCTCCCAAAGGACTTCATCCGGTTCTGGGGGCCCCCCCTCCCCGGCCCAGTTGAGACTCATGCCGACCCCGGGGTAATCCGCTCGGCTCCAACCCCGTGTCCGCGCTCTATAAACACCCTTCTTTATTAACTATTTCAGACCCACAACTTGAATTTAGAACCGTCTGTGATCCCGTGTGCTATCTAGCTTGTTGTTACCTTTTGCCGCCTGCTTGACCTTCTAAAAACTACAGTGCCCCCCGTGTTCTTCTGTCTAATCCACTGTGATAACATCGTGGCGGCTGCTCCCTCTCCCTCTCTCCTCTTCCCCCTCTCGTCGTCCACCTCCCTCATTCTGTCTCTTGTCTCAACCTCTGACTAGTCCTGTCAGGCTACCGCACTTTCACCACCCCTTCCTGTCTCTCCTTCTCAACCACCTCATCTTCTCCCGATCTGCATCCCCTTCTTGTCATCCACCTCCGCTACCCTCAACTACATTCCCCCCCTCCTTCAGCTACGTCCGCTCACCCTCAGCCACCTCCGTCCTCCCTTGTCTTCTTATCGCTCATCTCTTCCACTCCCTTCCCCCTTCCACCCTCACCCTTTCCCCCTCCCTTAACGTTCTCTGCCTTCCTCTAACTTACCGCTCCCGTCTACCTAACTTTCTTTCCCTTCCTCCTCAGCTTCCCATTGCAGCTTGCATCTCCATCTCCTCGTCCTCTGCTCTTTCCCTCAGCTACCTCCCCTCTCCCTCGGCTACTTCCGTTCACCCTCGTCTGCGTTCGTCCTTTCATATCCTCGCGCCTTTCTCCTCGCTTTCGACCTCCTCCACCTCTTTCCAGCTGCTTCACATCCCTGCTCTCCTTCCCCCTCCTGTACAACTCCTCTTCTTTAATCTCTCCCCTCACTTCCCTGTCCCTGCAAAGACCCTTCTCGTCTTTCCCCCTCCCCCTTTTGGCTGCCCCCCTTTAACTGCCGCCCCCCTCCGCTACCGTCCGCTGCGTATCTGCCTCATGGGATCGGCGCTGTCCGTCTAGTTCCTTCCGGTGCTTTGTGGCGCCACCTGATAAGATCCTCTTCCGCCTCACTTGTCCCGGCTGCCCCCTCCAAGATGGCGTCTCTATCTGCGGCTCAGCATGATGACGATATCCGGTTTCCGGTGGCCGCCATTTTGGATTCCACCCTGCCACGAGGAGGATGGAGCGCGCGCTCTCTTCCCGCCTTCGTGACCTTTCCGGGTTCTGCGCTCCAAGCTGGCTCCCACCGCTCTCCCTCCTCGCCGCCATCTTCTTCAGGGGTCCTGTCCTGGAGGTGAAGGTAAGTCCCGCTCTCATCTTTCTGCAGGCGCTCTTGGCGATCCGATAGCTAGACGGGGAACCCCCGTAGCTTGCTTGAGGGCTTTTTTAATGGACAGTTCTGCAGGCGGCAACGGTGTAAAAGGCCCAGTACTTTTTCCTGGGGGGTTCCCCAGCACGACGGGCAGACATTTTAGAACCACATTTCAACCAGTGTAACTTCTTCTGAGTGCAACAGTGCGCCTCTGTAAACGCTAAAATGTAACTATTCAGCACCTTTTTCCTTTGGCTTTGGGTGAGCCATTCCCTCCGCTCCATTCCGGCTCCAGAGCTTCAGCCTCCTCCACCACCTGTGTGGGAGCTTCCCTCAAGCCCAGCTTAGCCAGGAAATCAGGCCCCTCTGTGGGATCCCTCATTGTGATGGCCCTCCCGTTCCTCGCTACCAACAACCCGAACGGGAAGGTCCATCTGTATCGCACATTTTGGTCGCGTAGTGCCTTCGTTATGGGGAACAAGTTGCGGCGTCTGAGCAACGTGGCAGGGGAAAGGTCCTGGAAGATGAGCATTCTACTGCCCTCAAATTCCACCGCTGGTAGAGGCCGCGTTTGCCGCAGTATAGCTTCCTTGGTGGTGAAGTAGTGCAGCCTTATTATAATATCGCGTGGCTGCTCATTCTGTACCGTGCGTGATCGGAGGGCTCTGTGACACCGATCCATGGCCAGAGCTTCCTTGCTGTAGTCGGTTAGCAGGGACTCCAGCCACTTTGTGATAAACTCTGCACAGTCCCCGACCTCTTCAGAGATTCCCCGGATTCGAATATTGTTCCGTCTATCGCGGTTCTCCGCGTCCTCCTGCCTCTCCCGCAGCTCGTCAATTTGTCGCTGTAGGTCCCCTGTCTTCCTGTCCGTTTTCTTGACGACTTTAATAGTTTGATCAACCTTCTTCTCCAAGTCATCTGTTCTTGACCCTAGCTTCACGACGTCCCTTTTCACCTCTTTTATTTCGGCCTGCAGGAGTGTCTTTAAATCATTATACAGTCTTTCAAAGTCACACCGCCTAACGGGCAGTAGTGCCTGATTGCTGAGGCCTTCCTCCTCTCCCTCCAGCTCAGTATCTGTATCTGGGTTTGAAGACGGCGCCATTTCCTCTGTGCCCCACTCGCGCCAGCTCCTCCGAAATAAGCCCTGACATCGGCTGATTTTGGCTTCTTTTGTGTGCCTGTTTTTTTCAGAGCCATCCTGAGATGTTTATGTAGGATGCCTGAATTTTGTGAAGTGGATCTTTCACTTTTCGGGTGTTTTTAATGTTATTTGCAGTAAGCGCGGCACGGAGCTAGACACTTAAGCTACCATTCCCGTGTCCTTCGCGCATGCACCTCGCTCTTTTTTTTTTTATTGTAGTTACCCCAATAACTTCTTGTGTATATACTGCAGAACTTTATCCCAAAAATCAGAAATAACCAGACAATCCCACAAACGTGTTTTAAATCTGCTTTTTCCTGGGAGCACTTGGGACACTTATTTTTAGATTTCTCTATCCCCTTATCATTGATATAAAAAGCATAATAGGCTCTATGCAGTATCTTATATTGCATCTCTCTCCACGACTCAAAAATACTAATTTTCCCAACATGAGTTAACCCTTTGAGTAACAGGTCAATTCCTGGGAAATTGTTTTCTCACCTAGTGAACATTTTTCTTGGATCCTTCCCATAGTCCTTGTCCCTAATCCAAACATATAAATCTGAGTTTGAAGAATATTTGGTACTATTGACATTCTCAAAGACATCAAAAACATATTCTCCCAATATCTTATTTACAGCTTTCCACACTCTTGCAATAATGCATTACTTGTACATAAGGGAAGTGATGTGTCTGAGGCAGTCCCGTTTGTTCTTTCAGTTCCTATTATTCGCATCTACCTACTGGCCCAGAGTTCTAATCCCCTTGTCTCCATATCTGAAAAGAACACTGCATCTTTCCCAGGAGAAATCTTAAATTCCCTTGTATAGTTTATACATTTTGAGCAAGTACAGGCATACCCCGTTTTACATACACTCGCTTTACGTACACTCGCAAGTACGTACATTTTTTTTTAATTGCACCTTACCCCCTGTGTACGTACGCGTGCTTCGCGAGTACGGACACCAGGGGGTGGCGTGTGCGTGCTGTGGCGGTGTGCCCTCTCTTCCTCTCCCCGGCTCTTCCTTCACCTGGCTCCCCCAGCCCTTCCGTTCCCCGGCTCCCCCAGCTCTTCTGTTCCCCGGTTCATCCTCTCCCCGGCTCTTCCAATCACCTTCCCCTCTCCCTGGCTATTCCGATCACCCCCCGCCCCCCTCCCTCTTTCCCTGGCTCTTCCGGTCACCTTACCCTCTCCCTGGCTATTCCGTTCACCCCCCCCCCCCCCACCGGTTCTTCCCGTCACTCCCCCCCACCCCCCCGGTTCTTCCGATTACCCTCCCCCCCCCTCGGTTCTTCCGATCACTCCCCCGAGCCCCCCCCGGTTCTTCTGATTACTCCCCCCCCCCCCCTCGGTTCTTCCAGTCACTCCCCCGAGCCCGCTCAGAGCCGCGCTCTAGCGTGCGTGTGCCGCCTCTGACTGCCATGCTTCTGCCGCCCGCAACCTGCACGCTGCTTGAGGTAGGGAAAGAAAGGGAGGAGGGACATGCAGGGGGTGGTGTGATGTGAGGGACATGGGGGGGTGATATGAGGGACATGGGGTGGGGGGGTGATGTGAGGGACATCGGGGGGGGGGGGGGGTGATGTGAGGGACATGCAAGTGGGGGGTGATGTGAGGTACATGCAGGTGGGGGGGGATGTGTGAGGGACATGCAGGTGGGGGGTGATGTGTGAGGGACATGCAGGTGGGGGGTGATGTGAGGTACATGCAGGTGGGTGGGGGGGATGTGAGACATGCAGGTGGGGGGTGATGTGTGAGGGACATGCAGGTGGGGGGTGATGTGAGGTACATGCAGGTGGGGGGGGGATGTGAGACATGCAGGTGGTGGGTGATGTGTGAGGGACATGCAGGTGGGGGGTGATGTAAGGGACATGCAGGTGGGTGGTGATGTGAGGTACATGCAGGTGGGGGGTGATGTGTGAGGGACATGCAGTTGGGGGGTGATGTGAGGGACATGCAAGTGGGGGGTGATGTGAGGTACATGCAGGTGGGGGGTGATGTGAGGGAGATGCAGGTGGGAAGTGATATGAGGGAGATGCAGGGGGGGTGATATGAGGGAGATGCAGGGGGGGGGTGATATGAGGGAGATGCAGGGGGGGATGATATGAGGGTAGTGATATGAGGGAGATGCAGGGGGGGGGTGATATGAGGGAGATGCAGGGGGAGGTGATATGAGGGAGATGCAGGGGGAGGTGATATGAGGGAGATGCAGGGGGAGGTGATATGAGGGAGATGCAGGGGGAGGTGATATGAGGGAGATGCAGGGGGAGGTGATATGAGGGAGATGCAGGGGGAGGTGATATGAGGGAGATGCAGGGGGAGGTGATATGAGGGAGATGCAGGGGGAGGTGATATGAGGGAGATGCAGGGGAGGTGATATGAGGGAGATGCAGGGGGAGGTGATATGAGGGAGATGCAGGGGGGGTGATATGAGGGAGATGCAGGTGAGGGTGATATGAGGGGTGCTGGAGGAGATATGATTTTACCCGTGCGGCCTGATTTTTTAAAAATATTTATAGGTGGGGGGGGATCTTTTAAAAATGTATTGAGGCGGTGTGGGTCTTTTAAAAATGTATTGGCGGGGGCATTTTTAATATGTATTGGCGGGGGCATTTTTAATATGTATTGGCGGGGTGGGGTTACATGTATTTAGAGGGATGGTTTTTTTTTGGTATGTATTTTGTGGGGGCACTAGTAAGAAAAAATTAGCTGACATTAAAGATTTTCTTTCTATAAAGCCTACTTTATTTATTTTGGTTACAAATGCATTATTTACATTAGTTATGCATATATATGATGTCTGCAGTACAGTACATGCATCTTAAAGTGGAAAAAAAATAGTGCTTCACTTTAAGTACATTTTCACTTTACATACATGCTCCGGTCCCATTGCGTATGTTAAAGCGGGGTATGCCTGTACATGATGGTCCAAATTGCCTCAATATTCTCCAAGTATCCTTTAATTAGTGGGTTTCCTTTTGGCTTTGGTATTTCTCCCCAATTTACATGTAAAATCCCTGAGACTCTGGGAATATCAACTGCTCCTCTAATTCTAGGCTAGAGTAATAGCTATTGCCAGTTATCCAATCTCCTACATGTCTTGCTACACAGGGCAGGTTACATTTTCTAATATTAGGCAAATTAAGCCCCCCCACTCTTCCTTTAGAGAATTCATTTATGGCGATTCTATTTCTCCCTTTTCCCCAGATAAACCTAGAAATTGCTTTATTTAGAAGTTTAACATCGGAGTGTTTCAATAATATTGTTAACACTTGTAGATCAATCTTGCGAAACTGATCATTTTGACCATCTGACGGACCGATTAAGTGGTACGTTTTGCCACCCCTCTAATTCTGTGGTTTTATTTTAGGGATTTCCCCAAAATAATTTTTGTAAAGATATACATACCCTCCGGATCAATATAGTTTCCTAAATATTTTAGTTGTTTACTAGTTACCTTGAATGGGCATTCCGTCCTATTTCATATTGTTTTTACTTGATTGGAAAAGTGTTTTAGCTGCGTTCACCTTTAAAACCAGAATTTTTTCCGAACTCTTAGAATACACCAGATAGTCGTTCTATAGCCTCTTCTGGATTTGACACCAGCAACAATAAATCATCCTCGAATCAGGCTCTTTTGTTTCTTTATCTCCTATCTTGATCCCTTTAAACTATTCAGCAAGCGGTTTAATCGCAATATTAAATAGCAGGGGGGATAAAGGACAGCCCTTACTTGTTCATCTGAAAAGCCCTATCTCCTGTGATGTTAAGGCTGCTGCCATTATTTTTACTTTGGGTATTTAGAAATTGCTCTGATCGCACCAAGAGGTTCCTTTTTAATACCCATTTTCCCAAAACATTCATCCGGTATTCCCACCCTACATTATCAGAAGCTTTTTCGGCATCCACTGATCATTATATTATCTTTATTGCTTTGCATATGTTTGTCCAGTGTAGAGCTGTTATAACCTTTCTGATACTTTTAACAGAGGCTCTGCCCTTCACAAAGCCCATCTGATCTGCATGTATTAATTTAGGTCGGACTGTTGCAAGTCTATTGGCCAATATTTTTGACAGTATCTTTGTGTCTTGGTTCAAAAGAGATTGGTCTAAAGGATTCTGGGTTTAAGGGGTCTATCCCTTCTTCATTATTCTTATAACGATAGTTTTACCAGTCTCCATATATTCGTCTTTTATCTAGAATTTCTTTTAACACTTCTCTAAGGGGGGTCCCAATTTCATCAATTAGCATTTTATAAAACTCTCCAATGAAACAGTCTGGGCCTGGCACTTTCCCATTTCTAAAATGTTTTAATAGAATTTTCGATCTCTTTAATCATCATAGGAGCACTTAAGATCAACTGCTCTTCTCTGTCTGACTTGGGGAGCTAATTTTTCCCAAAAACTGTGCTGCTTCGTCTAGAGCAGGCCTGAACAACTCGTAAAGTGAGGGCCGAACTGCTCCAAGGGAAAAAAAATTGGGCCGCACGGGTAAAATAATAATCATCCTCATCCTCTATCTCCCCCAGAACACATCATCATCATCCTCATCCTCATATCTCCCCCAGAACACCATCATCATCATCATCATCCTCATATCTCCCCCAGAACACCTCACTATCAACCTCTGTGATACTCCCCATCTATCTCTCATACCCCATCTCTCCCCCTCACCCACACACAATACTCCCCCTCCACATCAAACACACAATACCCCCTGCACAGCACACACATCACACCCCCCTTCACCTCACATCGCTCTCCCCCCTTGCACGTCCAATCACCCCCCTGCACTTCCCATCACCCTCTCCCCCCCTGCACCTCACATCACCCACAGGGCCGCCAACAGAAATCATGGGGCTCGGGACAAATGAAAGTAGCAGGACCCCCCCGAACCCATAGCGCACCTCCCCCCCAGAACCCATAGCGCACCTACCACGAAAAAATATCTTTTAGCGCGCAACTTTTACTTAACTGTATTCTTATTGTGATACAGAAAAAAACATAATGCTACCTGTTTATTTTTTATATTTTCAACAAAAGACATGTGAACAAAAGACAAGTAAACTTACAACAGCCATTGCTGCTTGCAGCCTTTGCTCTTAAGCAGAAATGCTTTTAAGTAGAAATCTTTAAAGTAGTGGAAGTTTAAAAAAGGAAGTTCTGGAAAAAGTGGACACACTCTACTGCTTCTGATTCCTGCATTTGAACTACGCTGGAAAGAAGTTTATCATCCCACACTGCACATCTCAACACATTGCTATTGCTGTGATGCCACCTTTACTTTTTATATTTACTGTAACCTCACTTATTTTCAAATTATGCACTTCCTTCCACCAGCCTCATGTCTCTAACTCTATTCATATTTCGCCATCTCTCCTTACTTCACCACTTCTCAGTTCACATGAACTCCTTTCTTACCTGCGCCCTCTGTCACCACACAGTTATGCCGCCTGCACTAAAACACACCCCTACAAATCATCCTCACACATTCTCTTTCTGTCCATGCTTCTCCTCCTTGCTTCTGGGGATATCTCTCCCAATCCTGGTCCCTGCCTTATTTCTACTTGCTCTCGTCCTCGCCTTCCACATGCAACTTCTACTCCTTCTGGTGTCAACCCCTCTAACCTCATACCCATCCCCTGCCACCCTCCCTCCTCTCTCCCTTTCTCCTGTGCACTTTGGAATGCTCGCTCCCTCTCTAACAAGTTCCTCTCTGTGCATGACTTCTTTCTCTCTCACTCCCTGCTTCTCTTTGCTATAACTGAGACCTGGCTCACTCAGTCTGACTCTGCTCTGGAAGCTGCCCTCTCCTATGGTGGCCTTTCCTTCTCCCACACTCCACGCCCTGGTGGCAGGGGTGGAGGCGTGGGGCTCCTGCTCTCCTCTCTCTGCCGTTACAGAACAGTTTCTATTCCCCCCTCTCTTGCTTTTCCCTCCTTCGAGGCTCACACAGTCCAGATCTTCTCTCCTCTCCCGGTCCATGTGGCGGTCATCTATCGCCCACCTTCCTCTACTCATCCCCCTTCTGCCTTTCTCTCTCACTTTGAATCCTGGCTCTCTTTCTTTCTCTCCTCAGATTCCCCTGTTCTTCTCCTTGGGGACTTCAATTGCCACATTGATGACCCCTCTCTCCCTTGGGCTTCCCGCTTTCTTTCTCTAACCTCTTCTTTTGGCCTTCAACAGTGGACTGCAGCCAGCACCCACAAGGATGGCCACTACTTAGACCTGGTTTTCACTAAAAACTTCTCTCTCTCTGATTTCTCCATTTCCCCTTTTCCTCTCTCTGACCATCACCTCATCTCATTTTCTCTCTCTCGCTTCTCTCCATCTCCATCTCCATCTCGCCCTCGTTTTTGCAGAAACCTGCACTCTATTAACCTACCAGCTCTTGATTCCACTTTACGCTCCTCCCTCTCCTCTCTCAGTTCCGCTTCAGACCCTGACAACCTGGTCAGGAACTACAACTCTGCCTTATCTTCCTCTCTTGATCTTTTTGCCCCACTTTCTCTCTGCCGTCCTCGCCCTTCTAACCCCAGACCCTGGCTAAACTCCCACACACGCATGCTGCGTTCCTCCACTCGTTCCTCTGAACGCCTCTGGAGGAAATCTCATACGCTCGCAGACTTCATTCACTACAAATTTATGCTATCCTGTTTCAACTCTGCCCTCTTTCAGGCTAAACAAACCTACTTTTCATCACTAATCAACACACACAAGTCTAACCCACGCCGTCTCTTTTCTGTCTTTGACTCTCTACTCAGACCACCCTCAGCTGCCTCCTCTTCTTCATCCATCTCACCTCAGGACTTTGCTGACTTTTTTAAGAAAAAGGTGGAGTCCATACGGCAGAACATCCCATCTGTTGTCTCCTCCCATCCCACAATGCTTCCCAACTCTCCTCCTGTCTTTCTTGACTCTTTTTCTGCTATCTCGGAGGAGGATGTATCACTGCTGATCTCCTCTTCGCCCTCTACCACTTGCCCACTTGACCCCATTCCCTCCCATCTCCTAAAACCTCTTGCTCCTTCTATAATCCCTATGCTCACACAGATCTTTAACTCTTCCCTCTACTCTGGTACCTTTCCTTCATCCTTCAAGCATGCAACCGTTATACCATTACTCAAAAACAGCAAGCTTGACCCTACCTGTCCTTCTAACTATCGACCTGTCTCCCTCCTGCCTTTTGCCTCCAAACTCCTTGAACGTCTTGTATTCTCTCGATTGCTACACTTTCTCAACACCTATTCTGTACTAGACCCTCTACAATCTGGCTTCCGCACTGCTCACTCTACTGAAACAGCCCTCACTAAAATAACTGACGACCTCCACGCTGCCAAAGACAGAGGTCATTACACTCTGCTCATATTACTCGACCTCTCTGCAGCATTCGACACCGTGGACCACCCTCTTCTCCTTCACATTCTCCATACTCTTGGTATTCGGAACAAAGCTTTATCCTGGATCTCCTCTTACCTCTCCCATCGTACCTTCAGTGTCTCTTTTGCTAACACCTCCTCCTCCTCTATTGATCTCTCTGTGGGGGTGCCCCAGGGCTCTGTCCTGGGACCCCTTCTCTTTTCTCTCTACACACTCTCTCTAGGTGACCTAATCACATCTTTTGGGTTTAAATATCACCTCTATGCTGACGACACACAAATTTACCTTTCAACCCCTGACCTTACACCTGCTATACAGACCAAAGTTTCTGAATGCCTCTCTGGAATATCATCCTGGATGGCCATCCGCCGACTGAAACTTAACATGGCAAAAACAGAGCTCCTTATACTACCTCCCAAACCTGGCCCTACTACATCCTTCCACATTGCTATTGGAAATACGATCATTCACCCAGTAGCCCAAGCACGCTGCCTAGGGGTCACACTTGATTCCTCTCTCTCATTCTCCTCTCATATTCAAAACGTTTCTAAAACTTGTCGCTTTTTCCTCCGCAATATCACAAAGATACGCCCTTTCCTCTGTTACTCAACTGCTAAAACTCTGACTCAGGCCCTCATTCTCTCACGTCTTGATTACTGCAACCTCCTGCTGTCCGGCCTTCCTACCTCTCACCTGTCTCCCCTACAATCTATCCTAAACACTGCTGCCAGAATCACTCTACTCTTTCCTAAATCTGTCTCAGCGTCTCCCCTGCTGAAATCCCTCTCCTGGCTTCCGATTAAATCGCGTATCTCACACTCAATTCTACTGCTCACTTTTAAAGCTTTACATTCTTCTGCCCCTCATTACATCTCAGCCCTAATTTCTCGTTATGCACCATCACGACTCTTGCGTTCTTCTCAAGGATGTCTTCTTTCTACCCCCTTTGTATCTAAAGCTCTCTCCCGCCTTAAACCTTTCTCACTTTCTGCCCCACACCTCTGGAATGCTCTTCCCCTCAATACCCGACTAGCCCCCTCGCTATCCACCTTTAAGACCCACCTTAAGACACATCTGCTTAAAGAAGCATATGAGTAGCACTGGAGTAGCACATGACACAAAGCTTGGCCTCCTGCAGACGCACTTACTAGTATTCCCTCCTACTGTCTCTGTACGTTCTCCCTACCTACCAATTAGATTGTAAGCTCCTCGGAGCAGGGACTCCTTCCTTAATGTTACTTTTACAGTATGTCTGAAGCACTTATTCCCATGATGTGTTATTTATATTTGTTATTTATATGACATGTATTACTACTGTGAAGCGCTATGTACATTTTATGGCGCTATACAAATAAAGACATACATACATACATACATACATACTGCCTGAGTGGGTGGGTGAATGACAGTTGGGTGGGGGACGGTGACTGGGTGGGTGACGGTAACTTACCTTAACCGGGTGGGTGCTGCTTGCCGCCGGACGCTTTCCCCTCCTGCCCCCGATATCCCTGCGGCAGCTGCGTGGGGGGGAGTGGGCCCGCAGGAGGAGCTGGCTGGTACTTCCCCCTCCGTCCCACGTTGGGAGCAGGGGGGGGGAGCGGGCCCTGCGCATGCGCGCGGGGAATCTGCGCCTTTTTTTTTTTTTTTACATTTATTTCATGAATTAACTGGCGCCCGGCCGGAGTCATCGCGAGCCACACAGAGAGGCCAGGCGGGCCGCACAGAGAGGCCAGGCGGGCCGCATGTTGTGCAGGCCTGGTCTAGAGTAAAAGTAATATGTCAATATTGGTAGAAATTTTGAAAAACCTCAAACCTCAAACCTCACATATATCCTTAGCTCTCATAACTTTCTCTCTGTGGTGGGATTTAGCTTAAAAGCACAATCTATTTAACTTGTTGCTCACCTTGGAGAACTCCAATCTCCTTCCTTCTCTTATTTATACATGCAATTATTTTCCCTCTTAAAACTGCCTTTCCAGTCTCCCAGAATAACCTTCCCTCATTGCAATAAGCCACATTAGTTTCCTTTAAAATAAAGCAAATTCTTTAGAAGAAATGCCTTTAAATGCTTAGTTTTTGTACAAGTAAGAGAATAGGGAGCTCTCCATGCGCTATTTGTCCCATATTAACCTCCACCCATGCTGGGGCATGATTAGAGATGATTATCTCTTCTATTTTAGTATCTGTGACCTTCCCCATTACCTGACTTTTGGCAAAGATGTCATTTATTCTGGAGAAGGAATTATTTGGGTGTGTGAAAAGTGTATTCTCTTTCCAAAGGGTTAAACATTTGCCAGCAGTCTTCCAGTCCCCAAATATCTGTAAAAACTCCTGTGTGCCTTTTTGTGCCAGTTTGATTTCCCTTGAATCTTGGCTCGATTTATCCATAAATGTATCCATTACCCAATTAAAATCCCCTCTTATCAAATTACTGTCTTTTACAGTGAGCATAGTATCAGTCGGGTTGCTCATATTCTTTTGGGCTGTAGATATTATATATTTTTAATTCCTTATTATATATTCTGACTAGGCATTGTACCACTGTCCTCTCCAATGGAGATAACTTCGTATGGTAAAGATTTGTTTATTAAGATGGCTACTCCTACTTTAACCTTTCTGCTCAGGAATACAGGCATACCCCGCTTTAACATACGCAATGGGACCGGAGCATGTATGTAAAGTGAAAATGTACTTAAAGTGAAGCACTATTTTTTTTCCACTTTAAGATGCATGTACTGTACTGCAGACATCATATATATGCATAACTAATGTAAATAATGCATTTGTAACCAAAATAAATAAAGTAGGCTTTATAGAAAGAAAATCTTTAATGTCAGCTAATTTTTTCTTACTAGTGCCCCCACAAAATACATACCAAAAAAAACCATCCCTCTAAATACATGTAACCCCACCCCGCCAATACATATTAAAAATGCCCCCGCCAATACATATTAAAAATGCCCCCGCCAATACATTTTTAAAAGACCCACACCGCCTCAATACATTTTTAAAAGATCCCCCCCCCCCCCTATAAATATTTTTGAAAAATCAGGCCGCACGGGTAAAATCATATCTCCTCCAGCACCCCTCATATCACCCTCACCTGCATCTCCCTCATATCACCCCCCCCTGCATCTCCCTCATATCACCCCCCCTGCATCTCCCTCATATCACCCCCCCTGCATCTCCCTCATATCACCTCCCCCTGCATCTCCCTCATATCACCTCCCCCTGCATCTCCCTCATATCACCTCCCCCTGCATCTCCCTCATATCACCCCCCCCTGCATCTCCCTCATATCACCTCCCCCTACATCTCCCTCATATCACCCCCCCTGCATCTCCCTCATATCACCCCCCCCTGCATCTCCCTCATATCACCCCCCCCTGCATCTCCCTCATATCACTTCCCACCTGCATGTACCTCACATCACCCCCCAACTGCATGTCCCTCACACATCACCCCCCACCTGCATGTACCTCACATCACCACCCACCTGCATGTCCCTTACATCACCACCCACCTGCATGTCCCTTACATCACCCCCCACCTGCATGTCCCTCACACATCACCCACCACCTGCATGTCTCACATCCCCCCCCCCACCTGCATGTACCTCACATCACCCCCCACCTGCATGTCTCACATCCCCCCCCACCCACCTGCATGTACCTCACATCACCCCCCACCTGCATGTCCCTCACACATCACCCCCCACCTGCATGTCCCTCACACATCACCCCCCACCTGCATGTCCCTCACACATCACCCCCCACCTGCATGTCCCTCACACATCCCCCCCCCCACCTGCATGTACCTCACATCACCCCCCACTTGCATGTCCCTCACATCACCCCCCCCCCGATGTCCCTCACATCACCCCCCCACCCCATGTCCCTCATATCACCCCCCCATGTCCCTCACATCACACCACCTCCTGCATGTCCCTCCTCCCTTTCTTTCCCTACCTCAAGCAGCGTGCAGGTTGCGGGCGGCAGAAGCATGGCAGTCAGAGGCGGCACACGCACGCTAGAGCGCGGCTCTGAGCGGGCTCGGGGGAGTGATCGGAAGAACCGAGGGGGGGGGGGGAGTAATCAGAAGAACCGGGGGGGGCTCGGGGGAGTGATCGGAAGAACCGAGGGGGGGGGGAGGGTAATCGGAAGAACCGGGGGGGTGGGGGGGAGTGACGGGAAGAACCGGTGGGGGGGGGGGGGTGAACGGAATAGCCAGGGAGAGGGTAAGGTGACCGGAAGAGCCAGGGAAAGAGGGAGGGGGGCGGGGGGTGATCGGAATAGCCAGGGAGAGGGGAAGGTGATTGGAAGAGCCGGGGAGAGGATGAACCGGGGAACAGAAGAGCTGGGGGAGCCGGGGAACGGAAGGGGCTGGGGGAGCCAGGTGAAGGAAGAGCCGGGGAGAGAAGAGAGGGCACACCGCCACAGCACGCACACGCCACCCCCTGGTGTCCGTACTCGCGAAGCACGCGTACGTACACAGGGGGTAAGGTGCAATTAAAAAAAAATGTACGTACTTGCGAGTGTACGTAAAGCGAGTGTATGTAAAACGGGGTATGCCTGTATATACATTTACAGACCCAGGCTGTCCTAAGTTTCCCTTCACCCCCTCCCCCCAACTTTCTGTAGCATCTAGATACGTTTTCTGAATTTAATGCAACTTCGGGCTTAAGGTGCTTCAGAATTTTTTTTGTTTCTTTTGATAGGGGAATTGATTCCTTGTTAATATTCCATGAAATAATTCTCATAGGGAACTTACACTCGCAATGGATATACCCAGTGGAGCTATACATAATTCTTAACACAGTGGAGAGGCAGTGTGGATAAACAGTTTGGCAGGTAAACTACATAACAAACAGAAAAACACATTTAAGCCAAAAAATACAACAAATATCCGAAATCTTAACATATGTTGACTTTTTTTTTCTTTTTCCCATAAGTATAAAATCTATCCCGTTTTACTTTCCCTTCAGCTCCCCCCAGCCTCACCCTTCTACTTACTGATCAATAAAGTTCACTGGTCTAATCTAATTCTTACACCAGAGCTTCTAACTCATTGAACTATTTATAATTATACAGCTCAACCCTTTATAGCGCGATCCGCTACAACACGGATCCGCATATAACGCGGTCTGAGTGTAGCTCTCGATTGTAAAACATATCCTTTTAGCCACGTGAGGACTTACCGGCATCTAGAGCTCTCTCTCCGGCTGTCAGCTCTCTCTCCGGCTGTCAGCTCTCTCTCTCTCCGGCTGTCAGCTCTCTCTCTCTCCGGCTGTCAGCTCTCTCTCTCTCCGGCTGTCAGCTCTCTCCTCTCTCTCTCTCCCGCTGTCAGCTCTCTCTCTCTCCGGCTGTCAGCTCTCTCCGGCTGTCAGCTCTCTCCGGCTGTCAGCTCTCTCCGGCTGTCAGCTCTCTCCGGCTGTCAGCTCTCTCTCTCTCTCTCTCTCTCTCTCTCTCTCTCTCTCTCTCTCTCTCCCTCTCTCCCTCTCTCCCTCTCTCCCTCTCTCCCTCTCTCCCTCTCTCCCTCTCTCCCTCTCTCCCTCTCTCCTCTCTCCCTCTCTCCCTCTCTCCGGCTGTCGGCTCTCTCTCTCTCTCTCTCTCTCTCTCTCTCTCCGGCTGTCAGCTCTCTCTCTCTCTCTCTCCGGCTGTCAGCTCTCTCTCTCTCTCTCTCTCTCTCCGGCTGTCAGCTCTCTCTCTCTCTCTCTCTCTCTCTCTCTCCGGCTGTCAGCTCTCTCTCTCTCTCTCTCTCTCTCTCTCCGGCTGTCAGCTCTCTCTCTCTCTCTCTCTCTCTCTCTCTCTCTCTCTCTCTCTCTCTCTCTCTCTCTCGGCTGTCAGCTCTCTCTCTCTCTCTCTCTCTCCGCTGTCAGCTCAGCTCTCTCTCTCTCTCTCTCCGGCTGTCAGCTCTCTCTCTCTCTCTCTCTCCGGCTGTCAGCTCTCTCTCTCTCTCTCTCTCCGGCTGTCAGCTCTCTCTCTCTCTCTCTCTCTCTCTCCGGCTGTCA
>NC_134490.1:104452297-104462297 GCF_040206685.1 Ascaphus truei
AGAGAAGAGAGAGAGAGAGAGAGAGAGAGAGAGAGAGAGAGAGAGAGAGAGGTGTGGAGAGAGAGAGAGGTGTGTAGAGAGAGAGAGGTGTGTAGAGAGAGAGAGAGGTGTGTAGAGAGAGAGAGAGGTGTGTAGAGAGAGAGAGAGGTGTGTAGAGAGAGAGAGGTGTGTAGAGAGAGAGAGGGGTGTGTAGAGAGAGAGAGAGAGAGAGGTGTGTAGAGAGAGAGAGGTGTGTAGAGAGAGAGAGAGGGTGTAGAGAGAGAGGTGTAGAGAGAGAGAGGTGTAGAGAGAGAGAGAGAGAGGTGTAGAGAGAGAGAGAGGTGTAGAGAGAGAGAGGTGTAGAGAGAGAGAGAGAGAGGTGTAGAGAGAGAGAGAGAGAGAGAGAGGTGTAGAGAGAGAGAGAGAGAGAAAAAGAGAGAGAAAGATTTAAGAGCCATTTCAATTCTTTCAATAAAATCAATGGAACAAAGAGAGACTAACTCTAGGACCTCTTGATGAACCTCTACCTGCAGAAATATAAAAGACGTTAAAGGAGATTTTTGATAAAAGAAATTAATTTATGTCTCTTTGAATTTTGAACAAACTAAGCTAAATGATACTTCTTTATGTATAACAATCTATGTATATTTATGTTACATGAATCATAAGCCCTGAGGAGCAAAGAGTGAAACGCTTTTGGTTGATCTGCAGAGGCCACCGTAGTTGTTTTACGAGCACCACACACGCATATGCAAGCTCTGGAGTCACACACGTGACCTGCGGACTGAAAATTGATGGAGGACAGAACTACCTGTTTAGTCCGTCATCCACACAGTATTGATTCGAAAAGAAAGCGGAGAGAACACTACCCCGTTTGAGTGTGGCGGACACCATCAAATTCCAGACACGGTAGAGGAAACCCTTCGAGTTCCACACAAGTCTCCAGTAATGTAGATAACCAGAGGGAGAATAAGGGGAATATTTACCTTGCTGGAAAGCTTTGTATTCGATATGCATGAAACTCAAGATAGGCATTTGAGAGTGTAACATTCACTTTTGTCCACAATTGTTTTAATAATATTGTATTATGCTATGGCCCTCTTTAAAGAGACACAAAGTGGGATAAATACTTAAAACAGCTTTTCTTTATCTCAGATGACCAGTTCCCCACATAAATTGGATACTTATAGGATGTATAGATGTATTTGATTCTTCAAATCAAAAAGCCCATTTAAGTGCTAAACATATTTATATTGTATGAAAATACTATTATAGTGTTACACCATAGTTCCCTTTTGTTTCTCAACTTTCCCACTTAGTCCACGTGCCAGAGGATATCTAATTTTTACCACAATTCATCCCAAAGGACCTGGAAATTCCCTCTGACTCTGGCATCAGGTCTAAAGTGTATAATAATTGACTGCCACAGGAAACCTGACTCTTGACAAAAATCATTTGTATGCAAGCCTTTCCTCATACACAGTACACTTATTTATTGCATATTACATCAACAAATGTGTTATATAGGAATTGAGTGTTGGCACTTTCTCTTTCACTTATTTTAGACAGACGTCTTTTGCACAAGATTTACAAGTTGCACCACAGGATTGTAGCTTGAGTTTCTTCCCACTTTTTTGGTGACACACACACACACACACTTTAAAACAGAATTGTTAAGATCTATAATATGCAGCACTGGTCTACAATATTTAAACATATTACCTACCATTGCCCCTCGGTAATATGCGGTGGTGATTGTTCTAAACCTTTCCTGTCCAGCAGTATCCCTGTGAATGACAGATAGATATTTTTCAGCTTTGTCCATTACTAGCACATAACCAGTGTGCTCGGGTTCGGCACATTGCGGATGGGGTACACAAATTGTTGGGAGGGGCTGGGATTGACCCAGTACATTGGTACATATTGGCCCAGTACATTGGTACATGTTGACCCAGTACATTGGTACATGTTGACATCTTAGAGAAAAGATGGAGGGTCCTAAATAATTTCAGGGATCTAGGCCAAAACCTTAAGGCAAGGATCTGCAAGGTAGTATTTCCTGAAATACTACCAGTGCCATGCGGTACCCCAGGGAGACAGTTGGAGAATAGGGAGGTTAATGCATGGTTAACAAAGTGTTGTAGGAAGGAGGGTTTGGGGTCTTTAGAGCACTGGGACTACTTTTCTGAGAGGTGCCATCTATACGGTAGGGACGGATTGCACGTCAATGAAGAGGGATCTTCTGTGCTAGGAGGGAGAATGTTAAAAAGGTTGGAGCAGATTTTAAACTAGGATGGAGGGGAGAGGGGAATGAAACAGATACCGAACTAAATAGAATAGATGAAGAAATAGCAAGGGGTTATGGAGGTAGAACTGGGGCAAGTGCGAATTTGACAAGCAGCGACACCCATACTAAACTCCGAAAATACTAGAAAACTTCTAAAGATTAAACCCAATTGGCGCAGAAAGGAATGAGCAGATAAGAAAATAGTACATACAGAAAAAAAACTGAAATGCATGCTTGCTAATGCAAAAAGCCTGACAGATAAAATGGGGGAGCTTGAATTAATAGCTGCAAGGGAGCAGTGTGATATCATAGGCATTACTGAAACATGGTGGGATGAAACTCATGACTGGGCAGTTCATTTAGAGGGTTATTCCTTTTTCGGAAGGATCGAGCAAATAGAAGAGGAGGTGGAGTATGTTTGTATGTTAAACCGGATCTAAAACCTATAATAAGGGATGATGTTTATGAAGGAAATTATGAAAATGTAGAGACCTTGTGGATAGAA
This sequence comes from Ascaphus truei, assembly GCF_040206685.1. Taxonomy (NCBI): domain Eukaryota; kingdom Metazoa; phylum Chordata; class Amphibia; order Anura; family Ascaphidae; genus Ascaphus; species Ascaphus truei. Next base: position 104,455,069 of record NC_134490.1, read on the forward strand.
ATTAGCAGTGGAGGTAAAAGCATAAAGAAAAATGTTTGTAGGGATATGCTATATACCATCAAATATCTGAGATTTAGGAAGCTAAAATACTTTTGCAAATGGAGAATGTCAAAACTAGGTAATGTTTCATAATGGGGGATTTTAATTATCCAGACAGACTGGGGTAATGAGATTAGCATTACAACAAAAGGAAACAGGTTTTTGAGGGTGGTTAAAGACAATTATAGACCTCAAATTATTGAGGAACCAACTGAATTTGGCAAAATCAAACAATGTAATAGCAAATATTCAAGTCCTGCAACATTAGGGTAACAGTGATCAAAACATGGTCTTATTTGAAATAAATGATCAAAACATTGCGACACAAAATGGAGTAGTGAGCACCACAGCCAGCCCTGTGTATGGGAGGTCTGCTGTACTAGATGGGTATCCATTTCAAGCTCTTGACTCTGTAACCGCAAAGCAATTGAATAATTGGCTTGCCGTTAGATTTCAAGTGTTCTTACCGATACAATGTATCCGTACCTCGTTAGCGTGCAGAACCTGAAAGGCAGCAAGTCAATGGCCGTGGAAAGTAGGTCAATTGATGTGGGAACCAGGTGAACTTGGGTTCCCCAAGACAGCCTGTTCAATAAAGCAGGCCAACCTGTGAACGGAGGCACCCAGCATCCTGGTTTTTGGTGTGCAAGCATAAGGTAGTAAAACACAAACATATACATATAAATTGAAGTCAGGGTACACGGGAACATAAAGTTTTAATAAAGTGCATAAAACTGTGAATTTAAAATGTACAGGCAGGAACAGTTTTTTTCTGTAAGCCCGGGAAAAATCCTCTGACATGTAAATATGCTCGGGGTGAATGAGCTGAGGGTATTTTCTTTCCTGTACTTCAAAGGGGTCCCACTGAGCCGGAGACCCTCCGTCTAAAGAAGTGACAAGGATGAAAAGCCTCAGAGCACCATAATGTATACATGGCCGGAATCCTGATAAGTGGCAGATCCCAGGCCATTGACACCTTTGGGCAAAACCCCAGACTAAGGGGCGCCAACAAAGGGGTGTACCCCAAGTTGCTTGGGTGTCAAGCCGACACATGCGCTTTGCAAACCGGAAAGTCTTTTTGCCCGGTTTTGCAAACTGCGGGCAAAGCGGCCAATGGTGGGTGAAATATTCACACGGAGGGGGATTGGGTGCACACATTAAGGATACCCTTGATCAGCCTATCATACCACCGGACCATCCCCAGTGTGCACAAGATACCATTCATGATGTAACTATGCTTCACGAAGGACTTCATTCAAGCACAGCGGTAACGGTTCCAGTACGCAAGGGGTTAATAACATCGCAACCAAGAATTTACCCCAAACTTCGGAATTCGTTAGCCCTGGGGGACCCCCGAACGAATGCCTACGAAATACTTTGATTTGGCAGTTATTAGATCGGCAACTTGCGATCTAGCCACGGGACCTTTAAAACAGAGACTACATTTCTTGCGCTTTCGTGCAAAAGGACAATTTATTTTGTCTCCCCATCCCAGTAAGTGTTGTTTTAAGTGTAATCTGAAGTTGTCATGTGTTTGTCTAGCAAGGAAATAAAATCACAATTTATTTTGCTCCTTGTTGTGTTCAATCAAGTACCCAGAAATATAAAAAGTGTTGATAAGTTTGTGTCCATCGTGATATTCAGTAATAGCCAAACCATTAAATGTAATATTCAAGGACTCCATTTCCAAAGGCTCTGTACCAAAAAATTGGCGTAAAGCAGACGTAGTGCCTATATTAAAAAAAAGGAGCAAGATCACCACTGGGGAATTACAGACCTGTAAGCCTGACTTCAATAGTGGGGAAGCTACGTGAAGGTTTAATACAGGATAATATTCAGGAATACCTAATGGAAAACAAAATTATTAGTAATAGTCAGCATGAATTTATGAAGGATGGATCATGCAAAACTACCCTTGTTTCTTTGAGGAGGCAAGTAGGAATTTAGACAGGGTAATGTGGTCTACTTAGATTTTGCAAAGGCTTTTGATACGGTTCCACACAAGAGGTTGGTGTACAAAATATAGCAAATTGGACTCAGTAATAATATACAGGCATACCCCGCATTAACATACGCAATGGGACCATAGCATTTATGTAAAGCGAAAATGTACTTAAAGTGAAGCACTCCCTTTTTCCCCCACTTATCGACGTATGTACTGTACTGCAATCGTCATATACGTGCATAACTGATGTAAATAGCACATGTGTAACAGGCTCTATAGTCTACCCACTTGCGCAGCTTCGGTACAGGTAGGGAGCTGGTATTCCTGTTCAGGACATGCTGACAGGCGCATGCGTGAGCTGCCATTTGCCTATTGAGCGATATGTACTTACTCGCGAGTGTACTTAAAGGGAGTGTCCTTAAACCGGGGTATGCCTGTATGCACCTGAATTGAAAACTGGTTAAAGGACAGACAACAGAGGGTTGTCATAAATGGAACTTTTTCAGGTTGGGCTAAAGTCGTGAGTGGAGTACCGCAGGGATCGGTACTGAGACCCCTGCTTTTTAACTTGTTTATTAATGACCTTGAGTTTGGGATCGAGAGCAAAGTCTCTATCTTTGCTGATACAAAATTGTGTAAGGTAATAGAATCAGAGCAGGATGTAATTTCTCTTCAGAAGGACTTGGAGAGACTGGAAACGTGGGCAGGTAAATGGCAGATGAGGTTTAATACAGATAAATGCAAGGTTATGCATTTGGGATGCAAGAATAAAAAGACTACTTACAAATTAAATGGAGATAAATTGGGGGTATCCTTGATGGAGTTAGATTTAGGAGTGCTTGTAGATAGTAGGCTTAGCAATAGTGCCCAAAGTCACTCACTAGCTGCAAAGACAAAAAAGATCGTATCTTGCATTAAACGGGCAATGGATGGAAGTGAAGTAAACATAATTATGCCCTTTTATAAAGCATTAGTAAGACCAGGGCCTCCTCCTCATTATTACTCAGGATCACGACAGGGATTACGTTTTTCCTCCGAGGAGGAACAGCGAGACAGAAAACCTAATAGGGAGACAAGAGCCACAGGACTGCTTCTAATGTGCTATAAATAGCATACACATCCATCAGAGCTCCATACCCCTGATGAAGTGACGTCATGAGTCACGAAACGTGCGTAGGGTGGAGCTAGGACTAACATGAGATACGTGCAAGAGCAGGCTGAGGAGGGGAACGGCGGTGCACTGGTGATGTCAAAGGTGGTCTGGTGCTCCGAGTCGTGGCCGAGAGGAGGAGACCGTTACAGGATCCAGTCTCTACCCATACACCACGTACCCGGTATTCAAGCCTGCGGACGGCACGTCGGTCATCTGTTTTTTTTACTTCATTAGCATGTGAGTGCAATTGTTTGTGATCTTAATTGTTTTATTAAATGTGTTACGGTACTACAATATTTGCATTATCTTTGCATTTTATGTGTGTCGTGACTTTCAATTGATTGAGCTTTGGAGAAGGCAAAAGTGCAGAGGAATCTGAGACCAACTGTCATCCAGTCCCAAACACTCAAGCACAAGCCAAAGATACCTTTCAAGGTCTATGCTATTTGCTTTTCTGTAAGTAGTTAGCTTCTGTGTGTGTGTAATCTCCATAGCCAGAGAGTACTGCGCAATGGTCTTTTCTGTCTCATTTGGTTTCAGATATTGATCCACTTCCAAGAGAGCCCAAGAATATCATCAGTGTGGCATACGAACGTCATTCAGAGGTTTTGAACTTTAACATCCAGGTTTATTGATCTGGCAATGCGCCAAGGATTGTGCTCTTATTTTCCACCATTTCCTACTAGCCTTCATGGATAGGCTTGTTGTTTGTCCTTAGGCAGCCAACCCCCTACTTCATTCACATGTTTTTGCGGGTTTCATATTATTTTTTGCACTATAGAGGTTATTATTCCTTTGACATCACTGCACTGATTACTTCTATCACTGTTTTGTAAATAGGTTGAGCGCTTAGTATATGTTTTAGTTTAATCAAGTTTCATCATTAGTAAGACCACACCTTGATTGCCTCAGTATTGCTATGCTAGCTCTAGAGGCTCTCTCCTTGGATGGAGTGTGGGGAAGTTGAGAATACATAGCAGTGGGACCGCACAGGAGATGGAGGTAAATTAGCAAGTCTAAAACAATGAGAAATCAGACTCGTGGGATGGTCTAAGGACAATATGGACCTTCCGACCCCCTTCCCTTGTATGTCTTGTATTGATGAATTGCTTTTTTATGATTTGTCTCCAAATGATGTTCCCAGTATGTTGTAATATACTATTATGTTTGCATTGTTTTGAAAATCAAATCAAATTTTTAAGTTAAAAAAAAAAAGTTGTAGACTCCAAGTTTTCAATGTATTTGGATAGGTATCTATTACTATGCAGAAAGCCCTGGTAATGTAATTAGTCTGAGGGCCTGCATGGCAACGGCAGATCTTGGTAACGGATGGGCTAGGTGTCGGGACATCTGGCAGGCGGGGAAGGGCGGAGGAACAGGTCTGCGGATAGGCTTTCAGCAGGTGAGACTCTTTGTTGTAACCAAACTCTGTGGCGCCTACCCATCGGCCGAAAAAGAGCTGGCCAAGGAAAGCCATTGCTGATGTCTTCCATGTTAGACATAGACCCTGCTGGGCTATGTAAAGAGACTGGCCGATCAGAGAACCAGAGCATCCTTAGTCTTGAGCCTGTGAAGCGATGGTGGGCTTTATGAAAGTGCTCTGCTCCGAATAGCAGAGTGCTCGGCACGGAGTTGTCGGGGGAAAAAAGCCTGGCCGAGCGGAGGCCTAGTCCCGTATTTTGCGGCCAATTTCTGAGAAGAGAACGTAGCGGGAGGAGCACTGCGGTTCTCCCGAAAAGAGAACCGGGTATTCCTGGACATGCAGCGGACAGGGTATGTCTACCTGAACCGGGCTCCCTGCACCAAGTTGAGGCTAGTGACTCAGCACAGACTCCCAGCTGGTATGTATTTACTTTATTTTGTGCAATTTATGTATGTCTGCGGGCTTGCCCGAATCAACGCAATTTCTTCAATAATTTTGTCCTGCCTAGTGAATTAGGTTAAAAGTACTGGTCTCCAAGGACAGTAGTCATAGAGGGAAGCGAGAGTTTGGCAGGAAGAGAGACACCCATATTACATACAGATAATACTTGTATACTTCTAAAGACTAAATCCAATTGGAGTAGAAAGGAAGGAGCAGATAAGACAACAGGAGCACAGACTAGAAAAAAACCTTAAATGCATGCTTGCTAATGCAAGAGACAGATAAAAAGGTGAACTTGAATAGCTAGAAGGGAGCAGTATGATATTATAGGCATTAGTGATGCATGATGAGATAAATTTAGAGGGTTATGGCCATAGGGATTGAGCAAATAGAAGAGTTAATGGAGTATGTTTACATATTAAACCAGATCTAAAACCTATAAGAAAGGCAAGTGGTTTATGAAGGGAATGTTGAAAGTGTAGAGGACTTGTGATTAGAAATTAGCACTGGAGGTAAAAAGTATGAAGAATGTTTGTAGGGGTATGCTATAAAACACAAAATATCTGATTGAGGAAGCCAAAACACCTTTTCAAATGGAGAAGGCTGAAAAACTAGGTCATGATTTTAACCATCAGGACAGACTGGAAAGGAATCAGGTTTTTGGTGTTGCTCAAGACAAATACATGACCCAAGTTATTGAGGAATAAACCAGGAGAGGGGCAATACTGGATTTGGTCATATCAAACAATGTAGAAGTAACAACAAATATTCAAGCCAGGGAACATTTGAGAAACAGTGATTATAACTTGGTCCCATTTTAAATAATAAACCATATATGGTTTTAAACAAAGACTTAACATTTTAGAAAGGCAGATTTTAATAAACAGGAATAAAGTACAATGAATAAATTGTAATTACGTTCTTGGAGGGAAAATGTGGAAGATACATGGGCAGTCTTTAAAACATTGTTAGAAAAGCACACTTATCAGTTTATGCCCTTGGGTAATATAAAAGAAACAAGTCTAAACCAATGTAGCTAAATAAACAGGTAGGGGAAGAAATGGAAAAGGGGCAAGCATTTAAAATTGTTAAAGTCAGAAGGGACAAAGTCATATCAGAAATATAAAAAATTGCAAAAGGACAAACAAAATTAACAAAAATTGAAAATGAAAATTAGGATTGCAAGAGATATAAAACGTAAAAAGTTATTGAATAAGTACCGTAATAACAGAGGTAAGAACATAAAATATAGGACCATTTCAGTGTGAGATGGGCAGGCAGATTATTGGAGAAGAAAAAGCAGAGGTAATAAACAAATTATTTGCCTCTGTATTTACGAGAGAAGAATCAATTGCAAAAATAGTGCCACAGAAAGAAGCCACAACCTCTATATTAAAAAACAATTGGTTAACAAAAAGTTTGTAGGCGGCTTGATAGAAATGAAAGTAAAATTAGGCACCTAACCCCAATATAGTATGCACGCAAGAGTTTTAAAGGAGCCACGTTTAGTAATAGCAAACCATTAGATTGAATAGGACTCCATTTCCACAGGCTAAGTACCACAAGATAGGCACCACATCTGCTTTACGCCAATGTTTAAAAAAGGGAGCTAGATCACAAGTGGGGATTTGCAGATCTGTTAACCTGAGATCAATAATGGGGAAGGTACTTTAAGGCAGGGGTGAGCAAACTTTTTATGCCGAGCCCCCCTTTTTATCCATGAAATTTCTCGGGCCCCCCCTGCCTGATGTAATCAAAATCCCATGAAAAAAAACCCTTTATTAAACGGTATACAATGTAAATACAAATATGTCTAAGGCCACGCATATAGTGCCCGCGACGTCACCCGTCGCCGCTAGCGAAAGTTGTATTTCGCTTTGCGGCGGCGGCGTGGGCGACCAGGCCATTGATTGGTTCAGGGGCTGTCATATGAGGCGACAGCCCCTTAAAAATCAAATATTGCCGGCTTCAAAAAATCGCGTTGCCACGTCACGCTTACTATAAGCGCACGCGGCGGCGCCAATGCATTTGTTTTCGGGCGACGTTGCGTCGCCGGCACTATAAGCGCAGCCTAAATACTTACATACTTCAACAGCTCGCTCTTGCAAAATTAGGCTGCGTCCACGCTGCCGCTGAGAGCGGTGACATCACCAACTCTCCAAGCATGAGCACAGGGTGTCCTGCATAATTTTGCAAGCACGAGCGGGGAAGTGTTTACACTTTTTTTT
>NC_134490.1:104464797-104474791 GCF_040206685.1 Ascaphus truei
GATACCCCAAAAGAGCACCTGGTGATGGATAGGTGCCACAGAGCCCTAAGAGCCAGACCGCTCCAGAACGAGCAGCCCAGAGATATTGTGCTCCGGTTGCACCATTACCGAACAAAGGAGGCTGTCCTACATAAAACTAGACCCTTACCTGTGGTGGAGCACGAGGGCACGTGGCTGTCCATTTTTCAGATGCCTGCTACCGGTCACGAAGACCCTGAGAGAGAAGGGGGTCAGGTACAGGTGGACCTTCCACTTCGGCCTTTAGGTGGCAAGAGGAGGCAAGGCATACACAATAAGTGAGTCGGAAGAGGGGCCAGCCTTCCTCCATAAGTTGGGCCTGGGAGAGGCCCCTACTGCCTCTGACCCAGCCAGCCCGCTCCCTGAGCCCACATGGGAACAGCGAACGAGGTCCCCCAGGGCGCAGAGGGACACAGAATGAGTTAAGAATCCCCACAAGTTAAAGTTGCGGCAGTAGTTGATGGACTTAAGTTAAGCTGCCGAAAAGGTACCCCCAGGTCCCAGAGGAACAGCGCCACAGGCAGGCTCCCACCCCCCAAAGTGAGAGAATTGAGCCCCACACTTCTGAAGGTTACTGTCCACAGCAGCGGGCCACAGAAGACACCAGACGCTAAAGTAAAAAATCTATTAATAAACTTTCGGCCTACCTTTTCCACGAAAGCACCCCCACACACAAGATGGCGAAGATACCTGAGTTGGCGGGAATCCACGGTGAGGCGCAGGAGCCGGAAGGGAGCGAAGAGCGGGAAGCAGGAGCAGGCGCCCACACCTCCGCACTGGTGAGAAGCGCGATTCAAAATGGCGGCTGCCCAGAAGCTCGTCACCGGATGGACCCGGAAGGAGCGTCGCCATCTTAGAGGTGGCGCGGAGCCTGCCCCCGTCATCGCAGATGGATGGCGTAAACGCCACGGACGGCGCTAGACGGAGGCCCCGCGAGGTGACTACGAGGCGCCGGTCCGACAACACTGGAGAGAAGAGGACATCTTGTCAGGCGGAGGTGGGGATTTTGAAAAATCAAGCGGCACAGAGGCGAAGGCGGAGAGAAGAAGAGGGTCGCCGCGCAAAGAGAGATTAAGAGCAAAAGGGAAGCGAAGGCAGTAGGAATAGCAAGAGGGTAGGGTAGGTGAGTGAGGGCTAAGCAGGAAGTTGAGGATTATGGATAGAGTAAGCAAGGTGATAGAACGACAGCAGAATGTAAGGTAAGAGAGGGGGAGAGAGGGCAAGTTGTAAGGGAGTAGAAGGATAAAAGAATGTGCTAGAGAAGGAAGGGGTGAGCGGAGGTTGGGGAAAAGGAGCAGACACAAGCAGGGAAGAAGGCACGGTGGGATGAGCGGAGGGAGGAGAGAGTGGTGACTGGTAGAAGTGGGCAGGGGGAAGTGATTGTAGGCTAAGCAGGAAGTGAAGGGAAAGGGTTAGAGGGCGGAAGGTACGAGATTGGGAGAAAGGGTGAGTTGTTGGGCAGGTGCAGCTAGACAGGGAGATAGAGAGATGGGGAAGTTAACAAGAGAAGGAAATGAGGGAGCAGTGAAGGGCATTAGGAGGTGGGGGAGGTCGGACAGAGAGTGGAGATAGAAGGGTGACAGTGACTCCTGCAGTGGTTACTACACTGAAAAAATAAGGGGAAGAAACGGGGCTAGAGTTGGTTTGGCGCTGGGAAATCTGGGCTATGGGGGCAGCCACTAGTAGATAGTTAGGTTTCGTTAATATAAATAAGGGATGAGCGAGGCAGGAGTGGTAGGAGGCGACCTGCTTCAAAATCCGCATGGGCCACACGCTAGGGGGGAATGGGGTGGTTCTCCTGGGCCCTAGTGAAGCCCTTTGGGTCAGGACTCCGGGAGTAACTTGGGGTGGGTGCCGCCCTCCCCCAGACTGCTGGAGAAGAGTTCGGATACCCAAAGGCGATGACCTCGACGAGAGGGTTACATCGCCAAGACGTCAAGAATTAATACGTTCCAGAATATGTTGTGTGTTTTTGTATCCCCCGGTTTCCCTTTTTGTGTGCCCCTCCTTTTTTGTTCCCTTAGGTGAGAGGGAGATGTGCCGTGATACAAGGAAGAGAGGAGGCTCCAGAGGTGGTCCAGCCGCGCCAACCAGGAAAAGATTACGGCAGACACGTCGACCCACATGCTTCAATGAGTAAGGAACTCAGGCTAATATCCCACAATGTTAAAGGGTTTAACAGTCCGGCAAAGCGTAGAGTCGCCTTTCGGGATTATAAACGTTAGGGGGCAGAAATTTTATTTTTGCAAGAAACACACTTCTCACAGGGCAACTTTCCCAAGTTCCTTGATAAAGACTATAGGGTACACCTTCTGTCCTCCGCAAAGGTTAAAAAACGAGGGGTGGCCATATTAATCCATAATCGTATACCGTTTGTAACCGATAAGACATTTACTGACAGGGAGGGTAGGTTCCTCATCGTGCCGGGAGCAATACAAGGATCCCCTATCACACTAGCAACAATATACGCCCCCAACGAAAAGGCCACAGACTTCTTTGACACATTCTTCGGGAAACTTAGCAAAGTGGCAAGAGGGAATATTATCGTAGCAAGAGACCTGAATAGGGCACTGCATGAGTACCTTGACAGATGCTCGACCACTAACGCAACACATAGACCTGACGTACTAACAATTAAAAAGGGTTTAAGAGACTGCCAACTACTCGACATATGGAGGGAACAACACCAGGGAATGAGGGAAAATACCTTCTACTCACACCCGCACAACACCTATAGCAGCATTGATTACTTCCTTGTATCCAATAGAATGGTCCCCGGGGTCTCTCGTTCCGAGATCAATGATATTTCATGGTCTGACCATGCATCTATCGAGCTGCGATGCACACTAATACCACTAGACAGACCTAGAGCGAATTGGAAATTGAATGAGATCTTGTTGAAAATCCCAGCCTTACAGACGGCAATAGGGGATAAACTCAAACAATACTTCGAGGAGAATGAGTGGAGTATGGCAGCACATTCCACGCTGTGGGAGGCCCATAAGGCTACCCTCAGGGGGGTAATGAATTTGGCCACTAAAAGGAAAAGGGAGAAAAAAATCCAAGAGCTAGAAAAGCAACTAGCGGAGCTCTCTTCCCTACACAAAATAAATAAGAGTGATCACACGCTTAAACAAGTATTAGACACCAAAACCAGTCTTAATCTCCTCCTTTCCATCCAGGCTGGAAAGGAAATGGCCTGGTCTCAGCGAAAATGTTGTGAAAAAGCAAACAAGCCTGACACACTACTTGCCAATAAGCTAAATAATAAGCTTCCAAATTATCACATTCACGCAATTCGAAACCACGAAGGTGACCTTACCTCCATTCCTGGGAAAATTGTAGAGGAGTTAAAAAAGTATTATGAAAAACTATACAATGGAGATAAGGTGACCCACAACCTGAAAACAAGAGAGTCGTTAAAGACCTTCTTAAAATAGGCGAACCTACCAATCTTGGAGAGAAGTGACAGGGAGGCACTCCAGTCGGACTTCAAGATGGGGAGCTTTCTGTGGTCATCAAGGCACTAAAACCTGCCAAAGCCCCAGGGCCGGGTGGCTTCTCAAATTTATATTACAAGAAATATATTAAGATACTAACCCCCCACATGTTAAAGTTATTCAACGAAATTCTAGCAGGGGCCTCATTCCCAGCACAAATGCTCCAAGCCTCAATCTCTGTGATCCACAAACCCGGAAAGGACCCAGCAGACTGTAAGAGCTACCGGCCCATTTCACTGATTAATTCCAACATTAAAATATACTCCAAACTTATAGCCAACAGGGTGGGTAGAGTTCTTCCCGGGTTAATACACACGGATCAGGTAGGGTTTATCGGAGGTAGGCAAGCAGCAGACAACACCAGGAGAATTATTTACCTGATTGATCTAGCCCAAAATAAAAACATACATTCCATGGTGTTAAGTCTGGACGCTGAGAAAGCCTTCGATAGGATAGACTGGCCCTACCTAACAGAAACATTGAGAGCGTTTGGCTTTGAGGGACGCCTCCTGCAGGCCATCCTAGCGCTATACAAGAACCCTACAGCAAGAGTGACACACCAAGGTTTCCCCTCAGAACAATTCGAAATCAAAAGCGGAACGAGGCAAGGGTGCCCATTGTCGCCACTGCTGTTCGCCTTGTGCATCGAACCCTTAGCGGCGCACATTACAAATAACCCAGATATTTCTGAAATCCCAGAGTCTCTCCCAAACATATTCAACATCCTGGGTAAATTTAACCAAATATCGGGGTTTAAGATCAGTCTAAATCTGAAGCCCTCAATATCAACTTACCAAAAGAAGTTGAAAAGCTGATTGACCTCAATTTTAATTTCAAATGGCAACCCTCCGCTATCAAATATTTAGGGGTTTATCTCACAAGGGACTACAAAACATTATACAAAGCTAACTTTCCCAGGTAATTAAGACACTGGGGGAGGATCTCAGGACCTGGATGAAGGGGAGTATTTCATGGATTGGGAGGATACATAGCGTGAAAATTAACCTCCTCCCAAAGATGTTATATCTTTTCCAGAGTCTCCCTATCACTTTGGTACAGGCGGACATCCTCTCACTACAGTCACAAATAATGAAATGTATTTGGAATAAGAAAAACCCAAGAAGTGCCAAGTGTATTTTAAAGCGTCCCACCATAAGAGGAGGTTTAGCGGTGCCTTGCTTGCAGGCTTACTACAAAGCAGCCCAATTAGAGCAGATTCTCCAATGGCACACAGACCCAAGCTTACGGAGATGGGTAGAGTTGGAGAGGAACTATTGTGCACCGATTGAACTCCAAAACTTAATCTGGCTACTCAAAAGAGGGGTACGCAAGATGGAAATGCCGCTGCAGACCATGGTCAATTCACTAAGAGTTTGGGAGGCCACTAAATTTAGATGTCAGTTGACTACTAAAGAGTCATTGATGACGCCAATTGTGGGCAATCCAGACTTCGCTCCGAGTCTGAACAGCAAAAACCTCTTCAACTGGACTCAAAAGGGGATAACCCGTCTTAAAGATCTGGAGGGTATAACGACCATACAAACCTTTGAACAAATGAAATCCTCTAAAAATATCCCAAACAGCGAATTCTTTAGGTACCTCCAGATCAGAGATTTTTATAATAAAACGCCAATTAGACCGGCACGAACTAATTTTGAGCAGCTGTGTTCTAGAGGTACGGACACAAGGGGACTTATATTTAGAATGTACAGAGAAGTGATCTGCCCGACAACGCCTAACGAGAACAGACTGTGCTACATTCGACATTGAGAAAAGGACTTAGGGGAGATATTAGAAGACGAAGAGTGGGACAGAATTATTCAGGCAGCTGCAAAAAGTTAAATCTGCACCACATTAAAGGAGAACGCATATAAAGCCTTATGCGGTGGTATTACACCCCAACCCGCTTAGCTAAATTTGTGAGAGGCTACTCCCCTCTTTGTCCTAAACAATGTGGGGAGGAGGCGGATCTGCGACACATGCTGTGGCCCCTATTTGGGAACAGATTAGAGACTGGATTCAGCGGATTCTCTGTTTGGAGATCCCCCTGGACCCGTGGGTGTTCCTTTTGGGCAGGCGGATCCAGGGTCTGTCAAATGCAGCGCATAATTGATCTCGCATTTTGCAACAGCCACAAGATGCGAGATCGCAGCATTATGGAAGCAACAAGAAATCCCTATTATCCCTAAGATCAGAAACAGGATTTGGCATGTCTGCAGAATGGAACAATTAACACGTTTGGTTAATGACTCCGGCACAAACTACCTAAAAGTCTGGGCACCATGGTTGGCCCAGTTAGACATCCCAGGGGTGGATGCTGCCACGATTTTGCACTAATAAAAACAGATGCGTTCTCCTTTGAAGGTCGGATAGGCGACGTGACGTAGCGACGTACTGATAGCAGACAGCCCCACAGGTTTAGTTTAGGAAGGAGGACACAAAGGCAGGTCTCGCCCCAGAAAGCCAACCCAGTCAGCACCTGTCAAGGCGTCACAATGACAGCTATGAACAAAGAAGCTTGAAGCATCCTCCCTTTCCCCCCCCACCCCGATTCCCTTGTCTGGTTCGTCTCGTCTTGTTTGTGATGTCATCTGTAGTTGAGTGTTAGTGATGATCAAATATATGTGTTTTTAGAACTGGAAGTGATACAACGGGCTATGACACAATGTTTGCACTTGTAATTTCCAATAAAAAATTTAAGTTGGAAAAAAAAAAAAAAAGTGTATATCGGTACCTTTTTGTCCATGTTTTTATAAATAAACCCTTTTGATTGTTATATCCCAATTTTTCTTTTTTTGTGAGAAGTCGTGCCCCGGTCCTTTCCCTTTTGGGATTTCCCGTTGGGCTTGTTCACTTATCTGCTGACAAGTTTGTTTGGTCCTGAGACTATTCCTGTCTCCCAGAAATCCCACACTTCCTTTTCCATCCTAGCAGGCTGAGTGAGAACTTCTTTTGCTATCTACTCCCTTGCAAAGTAATCTGTTTTTACCCTCCGCCCCCCCCCCCATAACAAAAGCACCTTCACCTAGAGAAGCACTCTCACCACCCTATACCATCTACAAGCACCCTTTATTTCTGTGACTTCCCCAATAAAGTTAAAGAAAATATAAAGGACTTGGTGTGCTTTCAAAAGGGGACAAGTTGAGCTAGCTGGCCTCATTCATATCCTACATATGACCCTGTGGTTCCAGTATAGGTACTATAATTCACCCAGCAGCCCAAGCACGCTGGCTAGGGGGTCACACTCTCCTCACATTCAAAACTTTTCTAAAGCCCGTCACTTTTTCCTCCGCAATATTACAAAAATACGCCCTTTCCTCTGTTGCTCGACTGCTAAAACTCTGACTCAGGCCCTCATTCTCCCCCGTCTCGATTACTGCAACCTCCTGCTGTCCAGCCTTCCTGCCTCCCCTACAATCTACCCTAAACGCTGCTGCCGGAATCACTCCTTAATCTGTCTCAGCGTCTCCCCTGCTCAAATCACTCTCCTGGCTTCCTATCAAATCCCGCATCTCACACTCAATTCTCCTCCTCACTTTTAAAGCTTTACACTCTTCTGCTCCTCCGTACATCTCAGCCCTAATTTCTCGCTATGCTCCATTCCGACTTTTGCGTTCTTTTCAAGGACGTCTTCGCTCTACCCCCTTTGTATCTAAAGCCCTCTCCCGCCTTAAACCTCTCTTACGGACTGCCCCACACCTCTGGAATGCCCTTCCCCTCAATACCTGACTAGCACCCTCTCTATCCATCTTAAGACACACTTGCTTAAAGAAGTATATGAGTAGCACCGTGGATAATACTAGACACATGATACATAAAGCTTGGCCCCCTGCAGACGCACTTACCAAAATTCCCTCCTACTGTCTCTGTACATTCTTCCTATCTACCAATTCGATTGTAAGCTCCTCGGAACAGGGACGCCTCTTCCGAAATGTTACTTTTATGTCTGAAGCACTTATTCCCAGGATCTGTTATAGGATTGTCATGTGCATTACTACTGTGAAGCTCTATGTACACTAATGGCGCTATATAAATAAAGACATACATACATGCATACATACACAATTGAAAACTGGTTAGATGAGACAGTTTAAATAAATTGAACTTTTTCAGGTTGGGAGTGGAGTACCTCAGGGATCGATACTGGGACGCCTGCTTTTTAAACTTGTTTATTAATGACCTTGAGGTTGGCATTGAGAGCAAAAAAGTCTCCATCTTTGATAACACTAAATTTTGTAAGGTATTAGAATCGGAGCAGAATGTCATCTGAAGGATTTGGATAGACTGGAAACTTGGGCTTGTAAGTGTCAGATGAGGTTTAATACAGATAAATGTAAGGTTATGCATTAAGGAAACAAGAACAGGCGACTTACAAATTAAAAATGAAGATAAATTAGGAGAATCCTTGATGGAAAAGGATTTAGGAGTGCTTGTAGACAGCAGGCTTAGCTATAGTGTCCAAAGTCATGCAGTAAGCTGCAAAGGCAAACAAGATCTTATCTTGCATTAAACAAGGAATGGATGGAAGGTAAGTAAACAAAATTACGCCCCTCTATAAAGCATGCACACCTTGAATATGGAGTACAGTTTTGTGCAACCACTCCATAAAAAAAGCCATTATGAAACTAATTAATAATGGGGGTGGAGGGGGGCGTGGCCTGGAGTCTAACAGCAAAGGCTGTGTCTGTCTAAAGCTCCTGCAGACAAAACTTCCAACAAAGAAATAGCGAACATCAATCTGGCCAAAACAAATTTAAAACACCACACTATAAGACAGCAGGAGACGGGGGAGATTTTAACACAAACAATAAAGAAATTGGACATTGCTAAGCCCCCCAAATATACAGAACAAGGGAACAGAAAATAAAGTGAGTAAAAGAAGCTGCTGAGGCCCGTGCATGACAGGGAGACTCTGTGGAGCTGAGAGGTTCAGCGCGGCCCCCGACAAAACCGCCCAGCCCCCCCCCCTCTCCGCTTCCCCGCAAAAGATTATCACAGCAGACAGATCCCGGAGCAGCTTACCAGCCGATGGGAGACTCACCAGCACCAGTGGCGATCTCGAGTGCTCGGGAGGGAGCCGAGGGGGAAAGCGGAGCGGCCATCTTGACTCGGCTGCGGAGGCTCACGCAGGGAGAAGCGCGGCTTCCCCGAGGGGGTGAGTGACGCGGCGGGGTCCCGGAGGGGAGAGGAGGAAGCCCCACAGAGGTGAGCAGAGCCGTAGGCCAGGGGAGACGAGGCCGAGAGTACCCCTCCAGTCCCGATTGAGCCCCGGCGTGGAGGAGCAGCGCCACCTAAGATGGCCGCCGGGCTCACACGCAGGGAATAATACATAGTGGCACAACAGACGGGGAGGCTCCCCAGAGACGACCGGACAGCTGACCGCAGGGAGAGTGGGGAAGCCTGGCCAAGTGATCCCTGAACCCCCCCCCCCCCCCCCCGGCGGGGAATAGTGCTGCCTGGCTCCCTGCGTTTCAGCCTGCGTGTCGGCTACATCCAAGATGGCCGCCGCAGGTCTGATTTAAAGACACAGCCCCCCACAGGAAAATAAATAATTAAATAAACAGAAAATAAAAAAACAAAGCCAGAGAAGATGGACGTGTGAGAGCTGAGCTCCACCGGCCCGCGCGCATAGACCGCTATACAAGCACCCTTCACCCCACCCCCCGACCCCAAAAACATAACTCCTAGCAGAATAAACACCCCGCAATGGCTACGAAGCAAAAAGCGCCGCCCGGCCAGGGCTCATTAACTTTTTTTCGCCATCTCAGCGGAGCTCGGAGCCTACCCCGAGAAACCAAGATGGCACCGGGCCAACGAACACACGAGGCCCTAAGCAGCAGGCCGCGACCCGAGAACAAAGGGAGCGAGCGCAAAGCCCAGAGACTATCCCAACAAGGGAATTCATGCAAGACTTGATGAAGGGCATGCTAGACAAACTGCACACTTCTATACAACAAGACCTGAAGGCTGCCGTAACAGAACTGAGGCACGAAATAGCAGGCCTCGCTGAACGGACGACAACACTAGAAACTAAAATGGCGGAATCTCTCCAGACACAAACAGATGCAGACAATGAAATCTTCCGGCTTGGAATGGAGATTAGATATCTGAAAGATAACCTCGAGGACCAGGAAAACCGCGAGAGACGACAGAACCTGCGGATCCGTGGAATTCCAGAGGCGATCCAGTCAGATCAACTACAGCCATACCTCTTGGGGCTCTTCTCCTCGCTGTGCGCAGACCTGGACAAAAAGGACTTTGAGATGGATAGGGCCCATCGCGCCCTCGGGTCAAGGTCAGACGACCCAAATAAGACCAGGGACACCATAGTCCGGCTACACCACTACACCACCAAAGAGAAGCTTATGACAGCCTGCAGGAAAAAAGACCCGCTCACTTACCACGATGACTATCTGCAAATCTATAATGATTTAGCCAAGCAAACTATCAACAAGCGGATGGACTTAAAACCCCTG
>NC_134490.1:104474991-104479991 GCF_040206685.1 Ascaphus truei
TTTTTATCACATTCATTTATTACATCATTTTATTCCTTTACTATTATCATTACACTATCACATACATATACACTAGAGCTATTTTTATATACACCACACAAGCACACTTATTTTTCATTAGGCTATCACACAGGTACTGCGGTCATTTCTGAGGATTTTTCTGTCCTTGGTTAACAACAACCTTTTCTCCACCTCTGACTCCAATTGTAATCTAAGTTACAAATCTATCACTGATGGATTACTAACAGGTAATATATGATACCCTAAAACCTGGTTTCAATATATTGTGTAGCTAATTGTTTGCTGACCATAGATGAAGGGGGTTAATTGGGTAGGTAGTATTTAGTGTCATCAGTACTCTCCAATTCTTGAGATTTCTCAATTAAATTTTGTATTATATTGCTAATCATGTTTTATAAAAATAATGTCAATAGATAATGGTTGATCTAATCTAGATAGTAAAAAACTTTCCATTTTAATTTACAAACATAATTGTTTATAGTATCACATGTTGATCCAATAAATTATTTAATTTCCTCTAATTACTGAACAAATAGGTATATCAATTGAAACGTAATTACAATACATTTATATTCCCCTTTTTTATTATCATATGTGTTTTCCAAAATTCTTTAAAAATACAGTGTGGTCCTCATAACTTTTCCATTGCGATCGGTTTAGTACCAGAAATTGAATTAATGGACTAGTTTAAAGTGTGTCATTAATGTCCTAATTGTTTTATTGTTTTTAATTGTATATGCAAATGAACCTTGTTATAAATACTGTGGGGTTACAACCAATGGGTACCCCTGAAGAAGTCATCATAGATGACGAAACGCGTAGGGCGTGGCTAAAGCAGAGGAGGCACTATTCCCACTGAGAGCTACATTGCGGATTGAGAGAAACGCAGATTTTGAGAGGCTCAGCCGAACAGAACAGTGGATACATCTTTGGTTTCCTTGGTGGTGCAGCAGCCAGAAGCAGGCAAGCGAGGGCTCGGTTTCCTGGAGGGACTTCCGTTTTGCAGGACACCAGACCGGGTGAACGTCACTTCCGGTAGAAGGAGACCACGCATGAGAGGATACCATTGCTGGCCCGGACGCTACCACTGGCTTATGAGGGCCTATCTCATAACTGCATTTTAATACCGTTATACTTGTGAGTGGGCATTTGTCTGTTTTTAATGTTCCATAAAATTATTGTTATACTGTAATGCACTAGGTGGGCGCCTGTTTTTTTCTTTTTTCTTTCATATATATATATATATATGTATGTATGTATGTATGTATGTATGTATGTATGTATGTATGTATGTATGTATGTATGTATGTATGTATGTATGTATGTATGTAGAGGTATCAGTACCGTGTTAGCCGAGCTTCAATAATCAAAAAATAAATAGATGATACCGTTCTGTGGCTAACGAAATGTTTTATTTGTGCGAGCTTTCGAGATACACTGATCTCTTCTTCCGGCGATGTTACAATGAATGAAGCAAGGATTACTTAAAAACAGTGTCTCTTGGAATGTTATCTGTGCTGGTCCTTCCCCCGGTGTGGATGTGTTTTATGGCTAGAGGTGTCAAAGGGTAACTGAAATCAAGTGAAGAAAGAGTGTGTATGTGTATCAGTGTGAATAAAAATGAATGGAGAGCCCACAGTATAAACAGTGCTCTACACAAGGTGTGTGTGGAGTGAGAGGGATATAAATGGTGTGGGTGTGGAAATGTGAGAGTTTGTAGCACAACTAAAAGTGTGTGTGGATACTATGTGGTCCCTATTGGTGTATAGGGATGGAAAAATAAGGAGTATTAGTATGTGTGAGATACATATATATATACATATATACACACATATATACACACACACATATATATATATATATATACACATATATATATATATATACACACACACACACACACACACACACACACACACACACACACACACACACACATATATATACATATATACATATGTATATATGTATATATATATATACATATATATATATACATACACACACACACATTTTAACCGAAAGACCACACATAATTAATTAAGAAAAGACCACACAGTAGTATCACCCCCCTGCTCACACGGTTACCCCCCTGCTCACACGGTACCCCCCCCCTGCTCACACGGTACCCCCCCCTGCTCACACGGTACCCCCCCCCTGCTCACACGGTTACCCCCCTGCTCACACGGTACCCCCCCCTGCTCACACGGTACCCCCCCCTGCTCACACGGTACCCCCCCCCTCTCCGCGATCACACGGTACCCCCCCGCGATCACACGGTACCCCCCCGCGATCACACGGTACCCCCCCGCGATCACACGGTGCCCCCCCGCGCTCACACGGTGGCCCCCCCCCCGCGCTCACACGGTGCCCCCCCCGCGCTCACACGGTGCCCCCCCGCGCTCACACGGTGCCCCCCCGCGCTCACACGGTGCCCCCCCGCGCTCACACGGTGCCCCCCCGCGCTCACACGGTGAGTGCACCCTCCCCCGCGCTCACACGGTGCGCCCCCCGCGCTCTCACGGTGCGCCCCCCGCGCTCACACGGTGCCCCCCCTGCGCTCACACAGTGCCCCCCCGCGCTCACACGGTGCCCCCCCGTGCTCACACGGTGCCCCCCCCCGCGCTCACACGGTGACCCCCCCCTTGCGCTCACACGGTGACCCCCCCCTTGCGCTCACACGGTGACCCCCCCCTTGCGCTCACACGGTGACCCCCCCTTGCGCTCACACGGTGACCCCCCCTTGCGCTCACACGGTGACCCCCCCTTGCGCTCACACGGTGACCCCCCCTTGCGCTCACACGGTGACCCCCCCTTGCGCTCACACGGTGACCCCCCCTTGCGCTCACACGGTGACCCCCCTTGCGCTCACACGGTGACCCCCCCTTGCGCTCACACGGTGACCCCCCCCTTGCGCTCACACGGTGACCCCCCCTTGCGCTCACACGGTGACCCCCCCCTTGCGCTCACACGGTGACCCCCCCCTTGCGCTCACACGGTGACCCCCCTTGCGCTCACACGGTGACCCCCCTTGCGCTCACACGGTGACCCCCCCCCCTTGCGCTCACACGGTGACCCCCCCCCCTTGCGCTCACACGGTGACCCCCCCCTTGCGCTCACACGGTGACCCCCCCTTGCGCTCACACGGTGACCCCCCCTTGCGCTCACACGGTGACCCCCCCTTGCGCTCACACGGTGACCCCCCCTTGCGCTCACACGGTGACCCCCCCTTGCGCTCACACGGTGACCCCCCTTGCGCTCACACGGTGACCCCCCCTTGCGCTCACACGGTGACCCCCCCTTGCGCTCACACGGTGACCCCCCCTTGCGCTCACACGGTGACCCCCCCTTGCGCTCACACGGTGACCCCCCCTTGCGCTCACACGGTGACCCCCCCTTGCGCTCACACGGTGACCCCCCCTTGCGCTCACACGGTGACCCCCCTTGCGCTCACACGGTGACCCCCCCCTTGCGCTCACACGGTGACCCCCCCCTTGCGCTCACACGGTGACCCCCCCCTTGCGCTCACACGGTGACCCCCCCCTTGCGCTCACACGGTGACCCCCCCCTTGCGCTCACACGGTGACTCCCCCCCCGTGCTCCCACGGTGACCCCCCCCCCCCCGCACTCACACGGTGCCCCTCCTCCCACGCTCACACGGTGCTCCCACAGTGACCCCCCCCCCCGCGCTCACACAGTACACTACCCCCACGCTCACACAGTACACTCCCCCCGCGCTCACACAGTACACTCCCCCCCGCGCTCACACAGTACACTCCCCCCCGCGCTCACACAGTACACTCCCCCCGCGCTCACACAGTAAACCCCCCCCTCGCTCACACAGTAAACCCCCCCCCCCCTGCTCACACAGTACACCCCCCCCTGCTCACACAATAATAGTGCAGGGGGGGGGGATGTATATTGCTTAAAAAAACACGAATAAAAACTGGAAAGGTCATATTTTTACCTCTTTTTAATATGTATAAAACAAAAAGCAGAAGCGAATGCCCCATAGTGTATTAATGTTTTCCATGTACTGTAGGAAGAGCGAGTCCGCACCCGTCATTCAGTGGCAGTTTTCAACCTGCAGACAGCCGAGAGAGGGAGTCCCAGATTTCGTCGGTGGACGGGGTTAAGCGCAGTGCGGCGGAACGACGTGACTGCTTGAATCGCCAATAGCAAAGACCCTACGCGTTTCGTCGCATAATCCGTGATTTCCTCAGGGGCATATCGTAGCTTCTTACAAGTCCATATATATTTCCTGAAGACACATGTCAATAGTTTAAATTACAGGTAAATTACAGTCCCAAACTGATTGTTCCTTGAAGGAGCATGAACTGAGAAACTAAAATAGTATACGTGAATCCGTAATAATTAATACAATTGGATAAAAAGCTAAAATGTGTAAGAATAAAATACATGAATGAAGGGAGAATAAATGTCAACAAATGAAATGGATTTGTTGAAGAAACAAATACTTAATTTTAATAACTAATTTGTATTGGATAGCACACAAATCACTCATCCAGTCTGTATCTTGGCAGAGTTTTCATTACACCAATATTTTGTTAATACACAGTAAAGTATAATATATTTGTATATAAATACTAATGTTTTTGTCTCCATGTTCTACTCGATCTATTTCAGATTTAACGAGCCTAGGATGGGGTTAATTTTCAAGACCTCACCATATGCGTGTTGCAATACAAGATTACAAACAATCCATTTGATTTGTTGACATTTGTTCTCCTTTCATTCATGTATTTTATTCATTTTTTTATATTCTTACATGTTTTGTATTGTACGTCTTTATTTATATAGCGCCATTAATGTACATAGCGCTTCACAGTAGTAATACATGTGGTAATCAAATAAATAACAGATAATATAAATAACAGATCATGGGAATAAGTGCTTTACACATAAAGTGTTTTAGCTTTTTATCCAATTTTATCCATTATTACTGATTTTAAAGTATT